>NW_022196900.1:344657-403774 GCF_008632895.1 Mastomys coucha | reverse complement strand
GGGGAAACTGGGAATGGAGAAATTCGCATGTAAATAAAGAAAATATCTAAAATAAAAAAAAATAAAAGAAAGAGGCTAATTTAGCAGGCATGATGTATCCATTGGATCAAGAAAACTTTGTTCTCTGTAGAAACACCAGTTTGAGGAAGAGTCACTGAATGCACTCACTGAGGTATTAGAATTTAGACTTGATTGTGAAGAACCCATAAATTAGTCACCATGATGCCTGAGTGGGTGGACTCTTACTACCAAGTCTGACAAGAATTTTATCTCAGAACATTAGTGGTAGAAGGAGAGAAGCAACTGCAAAGGTCCTCAACATTTAGATATACTGTCTATTGTCAGTATTTCCACCACATACCAGGCACACATAAATATCTGAGCAAATGAAGTATAAATATATGGCTCTTCTCTTGTTTGCTTTGTCCTCTTCTGGGTTGTTTGGTTTCATGTGATATAATTTTATTTTATTATTATTTTAGATGATCTTTTTATTCTAAGAAGAGAGACAAATAGTGTGGATTTAGGCCTTTTACAAGTTAGAATGATAAACATTATGGCACCTGATGAAATTAATGCATTTCAAGTAAATCATACTAAAAATTCTATAAACCAAAGACAAATGAGATAGAAAACATGCCATTTAATACCTGGCTACTTACTAATATTTTAGTAACATATGTCAGGATAATTGCTCCATATGCATTTATGTGTGTGATTGTACACGTGTACACAGGTATGCAGATGCATGAAATGCCAGAAGACAAATTCAGGCACTATTTAACATCATTTGATGCAAGGTCTCTAACTGATTTTCAATTTAAAACTTGGCATATCTTGATAGGCCAGAAAGTCCCAGGAATCTCTGTGTCTACTTCCTCCATAAAAGGACTACAAGCAATCAACTATCTACTCAAGGCTGCCTCTATATGATTTATGAAGATCAAATTCAAGTGCTTTTAATTAAAGGTAAGTTTTTAATGGGCCAAGCCAAGTTCTTAGCCTGCACTTAATTTGTAACATCTAGTACATCCTGTCCACACTTCTACACGTATTTCCTTATATTCAGCCCTATTGTTTTTGTTTTGATTTTTAATTCTTTTGCTCACATCCATCTACATAGAAGTAATTATAATTATAAAATTACATAAACACTTATTTTTGAGTAAGTTAGCAGATTAATTTAAGTTAAAAGTACCATAAAACCTTCATATGATATGATGTTGTATGACCATATTTCTAACTAATAGTGATTTTTTCATCAAAACAAATGAATGTATTTACATTTGTTCACATAAAAATAGTGTCAAATGAATATAATTATGAAATATAGTGCTATATTTCATTACATTCACCATTTCTTATGTGGATGTTATTTAAAAAGACTCTAGCTTTTCCCTACCAATCTTCTCAAATATCTTTAATTGCCATAATCAGAGCTATTATAAAAAATTGAAATTTTCATATTGTACAAACCTAACTCCCTTCACCTGCTAACTCCCAACCAATTTTAATTCTAAACTCCTACAACAAGTTACCACAACAATATACACTGGTCATTGACTCCTAAAATACTGAAATAGCTAAAGGATAGTGTGACTTCTTATTTTTCTATCTTCTGACACTCCAGTTCATCATGCCACAGCTAATTTACTTCCCAATTCAATTTAAATATATTCATTTTCTTCATACTAATCTCTAAGTATGGAATAAATGAATTCAAATCTTTATATTTGTGCTGCTTTTCAAACTTGCTGTATACAAACATATATAATTATGTAAATGTAAAAATCTATTTGCCCACATAGATATATGTATATGTAGGAATAGTCTCTTTTTAAATCTTATAGAGGTAAGCAAAGACATCTGAAATGTTTTGCTGTGGAATATTATAATTTGAAACCCTCATCTGCATTTTCTACAAAGTAGTATTTCTTACAGAGTCAGCTTAAAAAGATTTGAGTCTAGAGAATATAAGTCTACACCATGCCAAGAAGCAATTCAAATTAAATCTTATCTATGCAAAAATTCAACTGTTAAAATTCTAAGCTAATCATTTTTTGCTACTTTACTGATTTTGTTTTTCAACTCTAAAACTGTAATATTGGGGAAAATAGTAAACATTAGTTTTGTCAAGATTATCCTTTTGTTATGCTGAAATTAAGTTTCAAACACATATATTTTTTTTAATATCTTTGTCTGACTCAAAGCATATATCTACCTCTAACCTTCCCATATTGTAAAGCCATAAAAATATACAGAGAGTAATTAAGTTCAGAATTTATGTAGCCAATGATACAAAGCCAGGAATGTGATGGTGAGAACAATAAATAATTTCTAAGGAAGAATATGAGAACAGCAAATATATGGAATAAAGAAAATATAATCCTATAAATGAATATATTAAAAAATCTACCTGTCTAGGAATGGATAAATAATGTCTCCGAGAACTGGGAGGGATTGTTTGGAGACACGTGTGAGCCACAGGAAACCTGTTATTAGAGTCTGCATCTAAGAATAGTCCTTGTCTTGAGACGTGTAAGTAGTGTCTCACTCTCTGAAAAAGGGAGCCAACAATGTAAAATTTTCTCAAAGGCTGAGATCAAATTACTCCTTAAACACTTCAACTACAGCCCTTGCTGTAAGTGAATTCGAAAATACATAGGAGGTGAATGCCATTGTGTAGCCCAAGATGAGCAAAAATGTACAGGATACATTTTGTGCATTCTTTTCTGTTGACACAGCCTACAAGATGTATTGTTATTATAACCTGGAGAAATGAACTTTGAATTTGTACACACATGTAAGTTTGAAGAAGAGCAAAAGGAAATCTGGACCCTGGTACTTAACAGTAACCTCTGCTGGACCCTGGTACTTAACAGTAACCTCTGCTGATTGGCACAAGGGGACTTGGGAATCTAGAGGTCTTGGAACTCCTACTTCAATTTAACTTTCTACACTTCTGAGGTCTAAAGTTGCATATGGCATCAGTTAATATGAAGAAAGTTTTATTAATTTAAGTCAAAGATAACACAGCAAGCAGATTCTAATAAGTCCTTACAATTTTTTTAAGAAAACTTACAAGTTCTAGTTAGTACTCACGTGTTTGGGTTTACATCCAGCTCCTGTTTTTGATATCTTGCCAGTACCAGAAAAATAATGCATGCTTCTCAACCAGAACTTACCAATGGAAAAGACATACTTATGCACTAAATTCCTGGCTTGTAGATCTGGAGTTCATGCTAAAACATCATGGCCATAGATCAAACCAATTTAGATATTCATTAAGTATTAATTACATTAACACAGAAGTTGTTTGTAGAGTCTCTGCAACTGTGTTCGCTAGGAGTATTATCACAGAGTGTGGTCTCAGAAATTAATTATTAGATAAATGGAAAATAATAAATTATCAAGTCAATGAACCAATCAATAGCAATCCTCACCAGAAAGCACACTAATGTTTCACATTAGTAGAAGCTCCTGGAAAAGTCTTACATGATTGATTTCTAGCAAGGCATAATTTAGCATGAAATTGAAGAAGACTATGAAATAGTGTTTGGAGAAATGATGACTATTCAAGGAATAAAATTACTTAACACAACTGTGTCTAATAACTTATTTATGAAAGGATTATTAAAATAAATACCTCAAACCGTATTTTTTATAAAATCATCAAACAATGTGGCTATGGAATATTCTCAAGAAAATATTTATTTAGTTTTTATATGATTGTCAATATACTGAAAATTGTAAAAGCTCAAATAGTTGTTTCTGAACCCTAGGATAAATATTTTATCTATACTAAAGAATAGCTGTGAAGTTCTGCAGGTACACCTACAAGTTAGCATGATGATTGTCCCAATATACCTTTAAAGGTTACATTAATCATACAGAAATGGTTCTGCTACTCAGCTATACAAATTAATAAAACTGTATGTATTACTGAAATACTCAGAAAAAGAAATATATTTTCACCACTGTTTTAGAAGAAATATAGATAACCATATTACAAATAGCAAAATATTATATCACTGTGACAATTCTAAGATTGAAAAAAAAATGAATGGAGCTCATTTAAAAACAGCAAGTTTTGCTTGTCTGGGTATGCATCATGTGCATGCTTGGTGCTGTAAAGGCCAGAAAAGGATGTGAGTCATCTTGGAACTGGAGTACCAGAGTTGTGAGCCACCATGTTGGTATTCTGCAAATGCCATTAAACCACTGAACAATTACTTCATCTCTGAGAATAATCATTTTTTTTAAGTATATATGTAAAGTAAATACTTAGCTTTTGGTCCTGCAGTAATGTTCATAATTTTCAAAGATTTAATAACTTGTGGATATTTAAGTGTCCAAATAGTCGATAAAGATGTTGCCAATATCTAAATTATTAACAAACTTTCCTGGTAAATACATAGCAAATGTAGACATATTTACAAAATTATGACAGGAAGTGTGTGTGTGTGTGTGTGTGTGTGTGTGTGTGTGTGTGCATGTGTGTGTCTGCATGTGTATGTACCTATGGGAGTCAAAAATGTTGCTTTATCCTGCTTATTCATCCTGCAGTTACAGGTGGATGGAGCCTCTTTATATAGGTGAAACTGGATGCGGTGCAAAATCCCTAAGTGCTTTTAACAGCTCAACCATCTCTACAGGTGGAGAAAATGTGTGTGTGTGTGTGTGTGTTTGTGTGTGTGTGTGTGTGTGTGTGCATGAGTGCACATGCATGTGTGCACGTGTAAGTCTCATAAGGCTTATATAGGTCATATGACGTTCATAAGCAATATATGACATTGGTTACTTAAAATACAAGGAGCACTCATCGGATCTTATTGGAGTGAAAGGAAGTACTGACTAGGAGAGTCCATTCGGAAAATCCTTTATATATTTAAATCTGTTTATGTAGTGGTGTTGATGATGAAGTGAAGCTCTACCCATTTACTCCATTTTGTTATTCTATATCATCTGTGAGTCATCTGGAATGTTGTGTGGGGTAGGATTTGAGCTTTGGAATTAGCTAGTGTCGTTATATTAGGTTCTGTGATTCACCAAAGAATGATACCCCAGACTCAAATAGTATACAACAGCAAAGAGCATTTCTTCTGAAGAAACCCACCATGCAGGGGACTACCATACTGAAAGATGGAAGGCAGATCTGTGTGCTTTGAAGGGTCAGTTTAAAGCCTGTATGGGTAGGAGGGGGTGACTTTTACCTTTCTTTGCCTGGACTGGTTGGCTTTGTCTCTAGGGATATGATGCCTTTGTTATTGGTTAGGGCATTGGGGACTTTCCAGGGTGACAAGGCATCCTCAGATGGGCGGCGCCTTAATTAAAAAGGAGGCAATGTAAGAATGAGTTATTTTATTGTAGGAAGGATAGAATATGCTGGTTGAGTAGAGAGAAGGAAAGGAGAGGAAGGAGAGAGAGAGAAAAAGGAGAGGAGGAAAGCAAGAGACGAGAACAAAGAGCAGAGAGGAGAGAGAGAGCAAGAGATGTGGAGTGAGAGGAGAAGAGTAAGAGTGTGAGGAAGTAAGAGAACAAGAGTAAGAGAGTGAGAGAGCAAGAGAGCAAGAGAGTGAGGAGGGGACAAACCGCCCCTTATATTGTATGGGGCGTGGCATACCTGGCTTGTGGTCAGATGACTGGGGTGTAAGGTCCAGCAAGAATGTTGGGAGCTTGAGGCATTGTCTGCCTGACAGAACACACATCTCCTGCAGGGGCAGCTGTGAGGGGTTTGGGCTGAAATCTGAGCCGTTTGTTTCAGGAGCTATCATCAAACGAACGCCTACTGTCCCTTGTGAATAAATTTACTTTGCTCAGTGGGTCTCCAGGGCTCTGAGGTGACCCCTCTACTGGACTCTGGCTGTCAGAACTGCCCACTGCCCCACATAATAGTTCAAAAGTTTAAATGGATTTCTCTAACTTGTGGCTCAAGGCGACCCCTTTAAATCAAGCCTGGTGGTGGGTAATTTTAAAAGAGTTTCCTTTCTGCTTATTTCAAAAGCCATGGCATACTATGCATGTTTTCCAACACTGTAAGTTATAAGAGAGAGCTTTTGCTTACTGCCACAGGATGCTTGCCAAGACTGCAATATTAATGCTATCCTGACATGGTCTTCATCACTGTGGTTCATAGCCATAATAGCTAGTTGGGCTTGTTGGATGCCTCCCTACTTTGGAAGCTTGCATTGTGCCTTCTAATATGATGACATCTAGATTGACAGGAGGATCATTCTAATCATTTCCAGCTCAAGATCCTCTGGGTCCCTTGTCTGAAGTGCATGAATTCTGCATCAATAAGGATTTATCTAGTACCAAGGAGCATTGTCAGTTCCAGATGAGATATTTTTTATTGGATATTTTCTTTGTTTACATTTCAAATGTTATCCAATTTCCAGGTCTCCCCTGCAGAAACCCCCGTATCCCATTTCCCCTCACCCTGCCTGTATGAGTGTACTCCCCTACCCACCCATCCATTCCTACCCTCAGGCCCTGGCATTCCCCTACACTGGGGCATTGAACCCCCTCGGGCTCAAGAGCCACTCCTTCCATTGATGTCCAACAAGGTCATTCTCTGCCACATATGCAACCGGAGCCATGGATCCCTCCATTGGTAGTTTCTGGCTGATGGTCCGGTTCCCAGAAGATCCTGCGGATCTGGCCAGTTGACATTGTTGCTCCCCCAATGGGGCTGCAAACCTCCTTCAGTCCTGTTTCCAATTCCTCTTTTGGGAGCCTGTGCTAAATACAATGGTTGGCTGCTCGCCTCCGCTATATTTGTCAGGCTTTGGCAGAGCTTCTCAGGAGTCAGCCATATCAGGCTCCTGTCAGCAAAAACGTCCTGAATATGGGATGGATCCCCAGGTGGGGTAGTCTCTGGATGGCCTTTCCTCAGTCTCTGCTCTACATTTTGTCTCCATATTTCCTCCTGTGAGTATTTTGTTTCCCATTCTAAGAAGCACTGAAGTACCCACACTCTGGTCTTCCTTTTCTTGAGCTTCATGTGGTCTGTGAACTGTATCTTGGGTATTCTGAACTTTTGGGCTAATATCCACTCATCGGTGAGTGCATACCATGTGTGTTCTCTTGTGACAAAACATTTTCTGATGTTTTCCTTACTTGGGATGATATTTTTAAGTTCCATCCCTTTGCCTGTGAATTTTATGAAGTCATTGTTTTCAATAGCTGAGTAGTATTCCACTGTGCAAATGTGCTACATTTTCTGTATCTATTCCTCTGTTGAGGGACATCTAGGCTGTTACCAGCCTTTGGCTATTATAAATATGGCTGCTATGAATATAGTGGAGCATGTGTCCTTATTACATGTTGGAGCATCTTCTGGGTATATACCCAGGAGTGGTATAGCTGGGTCTTCAGGCAGTACTATGTCTAATTTTCTGAGGAACTGCCAGACTGATTTCCAGAGTGGTTGTACCAGCTTGCAGGCCCACCAGCAATGTAGGAGTGTTCCTCTTTCTCTACATCCTCAACAGCATCTGCTTTCACCGGAGTTTTTTAATTTTCAGCTGGTATTATAAACCTAGCCAACTATCCAGAACTATTGAAGTCTTGAACTATCACTTTACAAAACCTTAACTACAGGCTGGCTAGATGGCTCATCGGGTAAGAGCACTGACTGCTCTTCTGAAGGTCCTGAGTTTGGATCCCAGCAACCACATGGTGGCTCACAACCACCTGTAATGAGATCTGACCCCCTCTTCTGGTGTGTCTAAAGACAGTTACAGTGAATTATGCTGGAGTGAGTGGGGCTGGAGCAAGTAGAGGTCCTGAGTTCAATTCCCAGCAGCCACATGAAGGCTCATGGCCATCTGTACAGCTACAGTATGCTCATACACATAAAGTAAATAAAATCTTTTAAAAAAACCTTAACTACATTATACCTTATTGCTAATTACATATTTGTCTCTATTCTCATAAAATATAGTCTTCACCCCTCATCAGGAAATGTTTTGTTGCACTAGACAATAACAACAACATCAGCAAACAAACATCAAATGATCAAAATGCAAAATAATAGAGAATGTCAGTCAGTCTGGTGTGGTGGCGCACGCCTTTAATCCCAGCACTTGGGAGGCAAAGGCAGGCATATTTCTGAGTCCCAGGCCAGCCTGGTCTACAGAGTGAGTTCCAGGACAGCCAGGGCTACACAGAGAAACCCTGTCTCAAAAAAAAAAAAAAAAAAAAAAAAAAAAAAAAAAAAAAAAAAAACTAAACCAAAACAACAACAACATCAACAACAAACCTATAACCACTCCAGGTGCACAGGAAACATTGGGGAAGAGTGTAGAGAAAGAGATTCAGGGAGTTTGCTCTAAGTTTCTGTAAACTGGTTTATTCAAAAGATACACACATGAAACTCACCAATATGACTGCTTAAGTATGAGCTGAACAAGGACAACAAAAATAGACATGCAAAATGAACAGGAAAAAAGACCACAATGCCCTACACAAAGGACTGAAGGACCAAAGAAATGCTTAGACTAGCAGAAATATTCCTACCTAGGGAAGAGCACACTGATAGCTTATATAATGCCAAATGATCTGTCCTGAAAACATACATATGAGTAAAACTATACAGAGTGAACAGTTTACATTGAGGGGTGTATTATATGTATATACATATATGCATGTTAAGAACAATTAATTTAAAAGAGTCCATGATTTTGAATGAGAGGAAGGAAGGGAAAGAAGGGTATATTGTAGGGTTTGTATGGATGAAATGGAAGATGGAAAGGATGTAATTACATTATGATTTCAGAAATATAAGAAAAAATAAAATTGATGCAGAATACACAATGAACAGATCTTATGTATAACTTTGAAAGTGATACAGGGCATAGTATACCCAATTGTATTTATGGGTGAACTTAGCAACAGTTATGAAACATTTTCCCTTTAACATAATCTGCAAAATTGTATAACCACAAAATATTTGTCCCATTTTCCCTGTAGTTTAATTTCCTAAATTATAGTATTGTCAGAAATGCCTTAGAGTATGGAATCAGGGAGGGGTATAGCAGACAGATAACATTTGGGCATTCACTACAGAAGGGGGCAAATATGTCAAGAGTTGCAATGCTGCCACTGTCTTTTACTAACACAATATCATTATAAGAATACAGTAAATTACATAAAGGATAGAAAATGTTCATGATTTCTGCATTGCCCAGTTAAACGAAGAAAGAATAGGAAATTAACATTCATATAAACATGCCCAGAACACTTAATTTTATAAGTATGAATATTTTATATATAATTTTCAATGAGTATATAAGTGTATTTTATACATAAGTATATATATATTGCTTTTATTTAATCCTTTTTTTTTACACTCCAGATTTTATCCCCTCTTGGTCTACCCTCTGACTGTTCCACATCCCATACCTTTTCACCCCCATCCTGCCTCTCCTCAAAGATGTCAACACTCCCTCTAACCCCACCTAACCAGACCTCTCCACTCGTTGGGGCCTCTAGTCTCGTGAGGGTTAGGTACATACTCTCTGAACACAGACCTATCAATCTTCTGTTGTATATGTGTTGGGGCCTTTATATCAGCTGGTGTATGCTCCCTGATTGGTAGTCCAGTGACTGAGGGATCTCAGGGGTCCAGGTTAGTTGAGACTGCTGGTCTTTTTAAAGGGTCAACCTCCTCCTCAGCTTCTTTGAGCTCTTCCCTAATCCAACCACAAGGGTCATCTGCAACTGTCCATTGGTTTGGTGTAAATATCTGCATCTGACTATTTCAACTGTTTGTTGAGTATTTCAGAGGAAAATTTTGATAGGACTCTTCTTGTGAGTACTCCATAACCTCAGTAATAATGTAAGACTTTGGAACCTCCCCTTGAGCTGGATCTCAATTTGAGCCTGTCACTGGACCTCTTTTTTTCCTCAGGATTTTCTCCATTTTTATACCCGCAGTTCTTTCAGACAGGAACAAGTATTGGTCAGAGACTGTGGGATGGCAACCCCATCTCTCACTTAATACCCTGTCTTTCTGCTGGAGGTGGGCTCTACAAGTTCCCTCTCCCTACTGTCAGGCGTTTAATCTAAGCTCTCTCCCTTTGAATATTGGGAATCTCTCACCTCCCAGGTCTCTGGTACATTCTAGAGGTTCCCCACACCTCCTATCTCCAGAGGTTGTCTGTTTCTATTCTTTCTGCTGGCCCTCAGGACTTCAGTACTTTCCTCCAATGCAATATGTGATCATGTTGTCCTCTTCCCCTCTCTGACCCCCTTCATACCAAGGATCCATTCTCCTCCCTCTTGTGAGAGCTTTTTTTCTCCATCCCAAGTGTGATTGAGGCATCCTCACTTGGGCCGTTCTGATTGTTAACTTTTTTGAATCCTGTTGACTACATCTTGAGTATTCTGTAATTATTTTGGCTAATATATACTTATTTTCATTGAATGTGCTTCAATTCTGGCAATAGAATTGTTATATTCTCTGAGAAGTTAATGTGTACTTCTTTAACATAGAGAAAAGTTTTTTATTTTTTGAGACAGGGTTTCTCTGTATAG
Source organism: Mastomys coucha (assembly GCF_008632895.1). Taxonomy (NCBI): domain Eukaryota; kingdom Metazoa; phylum Chordata; class Mammalia; order Rodentia; family Muridae; genus Mastomys; species Mastomys coucha. The sequence continues at coordinate 393,235 of NW_022196900.1, read as the reverse complement.
CCCTGGGTGTCCTGGATCTCAAGACATAAATATTTAACCCCTTATTTTTTAATAGGATACAATTTGAAACCCCAGAAATAGGCCTGTGATAAATGAGAAAGTCAAGGAGTTAATTGTCTAATTACTTATTATATTCTTAAATTCATATGTCCACATCTGACAAAAACTATTTGTATCAAAGAAAGGCTCATTGTCATGAACCTGGCATTGGAACAACTGCCTATGTTCCAAGAATCTGTGCCTAGAAATCTTGCCTAGGAATAGTTTTCATTCCAGGACCTGAATGAGTTGCAGTGTTTTGGATGGAACACAAATGAAAATTTGTGGTCAGTTAAGTACATTTCCTTTTTAATGGATTTTTTTCCTGGCAAAGAAATAGAATTGTGATATGGCTATATATTGTGATATCATAGAGAAAAACCTAAAGAAACTAACATGAGACACAAAGCATGTGGATTGCTTAGATGGACAGGAACTAAGACAACATCACTTTATTGAAAGGATGAACTTAATTTAAATGTCACTGGATAAATGAGGATTTGGACTGAGGTGTACAGTGAGCTAAACTTCAGAGTTCCACTTAGAGTTTAGCTACCTCTTCAAATGAGAAGATACAGTAATATTTTTAGCTCTTCTTTCTTTCTTTCTTTCTTTCTTTCTTTCTTTCTTTCTTTCTTTCTTTCTTTCTTACTTTTCAAAAGAGTTTCCTCTGTTTAGCTCTGGCTGTCCTGGAACTCAGTCTGTAGACCAGGCTGGCCTCAAACTCAGAGATCTGACTGTCTCTGCCTCCCAAGTTCTGGGATTAAAGGCATGCGCCACCACTGCCCAGCTCTTTTTTTTTTTTCTTTCTTTTTTTTTGTTTAGCTTCCTAAATTATTTAATTTAGTGGTTTTTTTTTTAAGAAATAAGGCAAAACTGCATATATATACATACATACATACATACATACATATGTATGTATGTATGTATGTATGTATGTATGTATGTGTATATATATGGGCTTATTTTGCTTTTATGTGACCTTATTCCATCATCAGGACTTCTAAGCTTCTTCCATTAGCAGGGATCTGGGATTCAAGCTAGAAATGTAGTGCAGATAGAGGGAAAGCGGCTAAAGCAAGGAGGTTCCTTGGGAAATTTCTGTTGTATTCAAAGCCTCCAGTTATGGTGCCTATTTTATGGTCCTCTGTGGAATAACCCCTTGAGGTAGGGAAAGTCTTCTTAACAGGAAATTCCCTAGTGCTCAATCTTTAGTGTTTTGTTTTTAATTGAAGTTCATAGAGACTGTATATAATAATAAATATTTGAGAGTAAATAGAAATAAGACTTGATATTTCATGAGTACAATTGGAATTTAGTGATAATCTGGGTATGAATCATTTAACTATGACCATGAAAATGTACTTAAAGTAATTTTGTATTGGAACTTTTGATTATAAAAATGTTTAATGGCATTCAATTTTCATTTTCTACTAGGTTCTATTCACATGGCAATTTCTGTCGCATGATCTATGTTTTGACATTGGTTCAGTTGCTCACAAGCAACAAAAATGACAATCTATAGTACTTTAATTATGTCATGTATTGTCATTTAAACACTCTATTGTTTATATAGGATCAAACATGTGATTAGTAGTAAAATATTTTCTGTGCATGTAATCACTGAAATATTTTCATATAATGCTCTAATGTACTCAATGGCAGTGATAAGGTTCAGATTTGTAGGGGAGGGAATCAAAAGGTAGAGGAAGAGAAAGTGTGGAGAAATAGTTGGAATTAGGGAGCACTAGTGGGTACAGTGGGAACCTAGTGCAGTGGAAAATTCCTGTATACTGTGAGGGTGACTCTAGTGAGAATTCTGTAGAGAAATTTTAACCCAGCAACACGGCTGTGCTGATCACATCCAAAGACCTTCTAGGTCTTTATGATCCATCAGTATTGCAGAAATTAAAAAAAAAAAAAAGCTATAATACCTCAGCTGGAATCCTTTAGTACACATCTTTAAGGTAAAGTTAGTTTGTAAAAGAAAGCAGCAATATTTGAAAGTGCATCTAATCGAGGGGCAGATATTGAGGAATCAGAAAAAGATTTGACAGTATTAATGAAAGATAGGATATGCCCAGATATTACAAGAACATCAGAGGAAAGAGATGTTATTTAAGAACAGCTCAGGAGAGAGAGTCAGTTCAGTTGGTTGGGAGTCAGTATGGTGGGGGCAGTTCACTTGAGATCAGGCAATGCATTCGAGTTCAGCTGAGTTTAGTTTAGTCAGCTGGGAGTCAGTGCAGTGAGTACTATGAAATGGATGCAGTTGAAACCAGAGAATACATAGGGAACAAAAGTTTAGAACAAAATGCCAGAGTTAATTTGAGGGAAAGAGGAGCAATTTGGTGAACCCCGGGGAAACTAGATTGAAGTCATCTTGGAGAGGAGTTTAAGCCAGAATAGCTGAGTTGAACCAGGCAGGTAGAGTTCAAAAAGAACTAGAAAAGGTGAGGTTATTCATCAGAAAGCATCTGAGATGGTAATTACATCAGTAAATAAAAGATACTTTTATAGAAGTAAGAAGAAACCAAGACTGAATGGATTATCTTTTAAAGCCAGACAAAGATTTCAGTATTGATATTGGGTTACATTTGTTTGAGCTGTTTGCTGAGTCAATCGCATCAAAATTCCTAAAGAACCCAGGTTTTCGTTTGAATAGAAGTTCGCTCTCTGAAAATTGACAGCATGTCTCATTGCTGAGAACAACATCCTCACAGCTCATTGAAAGTACATGTGTTGAGCTGGTGTAGACTTAGTGCCTTCATTCCTATATTCTAGTCTCTTTTTCCAAGAAAGCACTCTAAAGTCTATGGGAAAAGGTACAAGGACACCAACTCAGCCACAAAAACCTACACCTACAATCTGCTATTCACTGAAAGAGGGATAGCAACCAGAGACTGGATAGCACAGACTTTGAGGTTAGAACCAAACCTGAGAGGGGAAAAAAATCAATGAAAGTGTTCCAAATGATACTCTGATGTACACTTTGCAGTGCTTTTTCCACTTACCAAAGAGAGGCAGCCTCCACGCCAGATGGCTCCTCTTGCAGAGATATATAGCCAAAAATTATGGAGAGAGTGAGAGAGACAGAGAGAGATAGAGAGAGACAGAGAGACAGAGACACACAGGGAGAGACAGACAGACAGAGAGATAGAAACAGAGACAGAGACAGAGACAGAGAGTCTAAATTGGAAATCTCCATTCAGCCTTTAGGTCCCTCCTTTCTGAGATTGTGGGATCTCATAGAAGAGAGGAAATATTGTAGGAGTTAAAGGGGATGGAGAACACCAGGAAAAGATGACCATCTGAATAAACTAAGCACGGCTCACATGTGCTCACAGAGACTGAAGCGGCAAGCACTGGGCCTACAAAATTCTGTACTACATCCTCTTTGTACACATTATAGCTGTTAGCTTGGTGTTTATGATGGGAATTCTAACAGAAGCAGGTGTGTCTCTATCTCTTTTGGCTGCTGTTAGCACACTTGTTTTCTCCTATTGGGTTGCTTTGTCTATCCTCAATATAAGTCCTTTTTCCCTGCTTTGTATCTTATTTCTGATGTGGTCTTTTGAAGGCCTACTCTTTTCTGAGAAAACATCCCCATGGATCTGGGAGAGAAAGTAAGTGGTAGAAAGTTGGAAAGAATGGAGGAAGGGAAAATTGTGGTTGGGCTGCATTATATGAGAGAACAGTCTAATTTTAATAAACATAAAAAAACAAAAGAGGTAATGATAGGAAATATACTTATATACACATAATATGTATAAACATATGACATGAAACATAAGAAACTTCTCTTACTATCCTCTTGATGAGACAAGCTTCCTCTCCTCTGTCTGTCTGTCTATCTATCTATCTATCTATCTATCTATCTATCTATCTATCTATTATCAATCATGTGTTTTTCCCCTTCATACTCCAATCTTTTTCATAAGTCACTTCTCTATATATACTTAAGTTTTACTTATTTGGATACTTCTTATAAAACTCTGTCTGTGCATTGTGGAACTAATGCCACTGGATACTACATTGAATGTGGCCACTGGAAGGCTCATTATTCTTTCTTGACAATTTTTAATGGTTTCATCCCTTTCTTCTAAACACCTATGATGGTGCATTTTCCAGTACCTCAGTGGTTGATTGTATTACTAACAAGGTTTTTCATGAGATAACTAAAAATATAAGATGGACACCCATCAAGTACAGTTTATTAGAATACATGGTTTGGCTACTTAAAGCCCAGAAAGTTAGCAAAGTGAAGAAACAGCAAGTAGACATCTATTGGAACCACACACGAGGGCCTCAACAGAAACAGCTTGTTTAACATGTTGACTTCATGCATCTAGGCTTCAATAACTGTGAGTGAAGCATGCCTTGCCTTTAATCACACAATCTGCAGAATTTATTCACAGCATGATTTGTATCTGTGTGTTTAAAGTTTACAAGTTCAGTATATTCCCTTCTTTTTTTCTCCTTTAATCCCTGTGTGTGACTATATTCTCTTTAGCTATTTCAAATGAAAAATATAAACAATTTTAACAGCAAGAATTTAATATTTTTCATAATTTAGTCGCCATTCCAAAGACTCTCTAAGACTACCATTCACACACAAATTCTGAGTATGCTGATTTATATCTTTTCCTATAACTTTCTCCACCTCTTGTGTATTTAGTCTACCACTGCTTGGCCATAGAATCCAGTAAGTACACCTAAGCAGTTTCTGATTAGTCAATGTGTCTCTACTTTAACTTCATTTCTCTTACTATGATAAAAACAAACAAACAAACAAAGTAGACAAAAACTGCTTAGAAGAGAAGGGACTTGTATGAACCACAATTTCTGGGTCAAAGTACCTCAGATCAGGGAAATCAGAGTGCCAGGACCCCCAAAGAGCTATTCCCATAATATCCTCAATGAAGAGGAGAAATGAAATCATGCATGCTTGGCCTCAGATACATTTCCACTTATATATGGACCTGAATTCAAGTCTGTAGAAACATACTGTCCATATCAATGGATATAATAAAGAAATTCCCCCATGGGCATGCCCATAGAATATCCTGAACCAGATAATCCCCAATTGATACACATTTGCCAAGTGTTCTAGATTGTATTAAGTAGACTATTCTAGTTATCATAGTCTCTCCATAACTACAGGGAAGTGGTGAGATGCTAGAACATACTGACCTTTCAGATGACTTGAATTGCATCCCTAGTACCCATGGTAGATGGCTATCAACCACTATAACTACAGCTTTATGGGAATCAACTCTTATTTTAGCCTCTGCAGACACCACACTCATGTATACCATACAAAATCGAGGACACACCTGTATACATATAGTTTAAAATTCATCTACTATATTTTAAAATAGAAAAACTATTGTGTTAAAATATCTCATTGGATAATTTTGTCAAAAATTACTAGTTGTATTTGTTTCATAGTTAGTTTTGAATTGTACTTTTACCTAGTACTGGGACTCTGGATTTGAAATTTCATAAAACTAAGTATGTACTGCCAAATAGCAAACAAAGAAGAACAGCAAACACTACTGTGTTATTCACAGATTGTTGTTAGCATAAATATGAGCAAGACAACAAGATAATAATTAGATAAATTGAGATCTATTACCCATACACATTTAAGTTTGTTGCATTATAAAATTTTAGGCATCATCTTTTTCTTCTAAAATGAACTTATGTTTTTCTTAACTTAAAAAAATGTGGGTATGTATTATATTGTTGTATATAAGTGGCTTTCTCAGCAAAGTATATTCCTAACACATTATAACTATTAGAGAAAATTCAAAACATTCAATACTAATTTTTATATTAGATATTTTATTTATATACATTTCAAATATTCTCCCCTTTCCTGGTTTAACTTCCAAAAGTCCCCTACCCCAGCCTCTCTTCCCCTGATCACCAATCCACCCAATCCCTCTTTCCTGTCCTGGCATTCCCCTTATACTGGGCATCCAGCCTTTACAAGACCAAGGGCCTCTCCTCCCACTGATATCCAACACTTATATCCAACAAGGCCATCCTCTGCTACATATGCAGCTGGAGCCATGGGTCCCTCCATGTGTACTCTTTGTTTGGTAGTTTAGTCCCTGGTAGTTCTGTGGGTACTTGTTGGTTTACATTGTTCCTACTATGATGCTTCAAAACACCTTCACCTTCTCTAGCTCCTCCACTGGGCACCCTGTGATCAGTCCAATGGTTGGTTGAGAACATCTACCTCTGTATTTGTCTGGCACTGGTAAAGTCTCTCAGGAGACAGCTATATCAGGCTCCTGTCAGCAAGCACTTGTTGGCATCTACAATAGTCTCTGAGTTTGGTAACTGTATAAGGGATGGATTCCCGGGGGGAGCAGCTTCTAGAAGGCCTTTGCTTTAGTCTCTGCTTCACATTTTGTATCTCCTCCCATGGTTATTTTCCCCCTTCTAAGAAGTACCAAACTATGCACACTTTGGTCTTCCTTCTTTTTGAGCTTCATATGGTCTGTGAATTGTATCTTGGGTATTTGAGTGTATACCATGTGTGTTCTTTTGAGTTTGGGTTACCTCACTCAGGGTGATATTTTCTAGTTCCATCCATTTGTCTAAGAATTTCATGAATTCATTGTTTTTAATAGCTGAGTAGTATTCCATTGTGTAGATGTACCATATTTTCTGTATCCATTCCTCTGTTGAGGGACATCTGTGTTCTTTCCAGCTTCTGACTATTATAATTAAGGCTGCTATGACTATAGTGGAGCATGTGCCTTTATTACATGTTGGAGTATCTTCTAGGTATATGTCCAGGAGTGGTATTGCTGTTTCCTCTGGTAGTACTATGTCCAATTTTATGAGGAACTGCCAAACTGAGTGGTTGTACCAGCTTGCAATCCCACCAGCAATGAAGGAGTGTTCCTCTTTCTCCAAATCCTCATCAGCATCTACTTTAACCTGAATTTTTATCCTAGTCATTCTGACTGGTGTGAGGTGGAATCTCAGGGTTGTTTTGATTTGCATTTCCTTGATGAGTAAGGTGCTTCTCAGCCAATGATATTCCTCAGTTGAGAATTCTTTGTTTAGCTCTGTAGCCCATTTTTATTAGGATTATTTCGTTCTCTGGAGTCTAACTTATTGAGTTCTTTGTATATATTGGATATTTCTCCTCTATCAGATGAAGGGTTGGTAAAGATCTTTTCCCAATCTGTTGGTTGCCGTTTTGTCCTATTGACAGTGTCCTTTGCTTTACAGAAGCTTTGCAATTTTAAGAGGTCCCATGTACCAATTCTTGTTCTTAGAGCATAAGACATTGGTGTTCTTTTCAAGAAATTTCCCCCTGTGACCATTTTCTCAGAGGTTTTCTCCATTTTCTTTTCTATTAGTTCCAGTGTATCTTGTTTTATTTTGATGTCCTTGTTCCAGTTGGACTTGAGTTTTTTAAAAAAAAGATAAGAATGGATCAATTTGCATTCTTCTGTATGCTAACTACCAGGTGAACCAGTATCATTTGTTTAAAATACTTTCTCCTCACTCCCTGGCCACACTGGATGGTTTTAGCTCCTTTGCCAAAAAATCAAATGACCATAGATGTGTGGGTTCATTTCTGGGTCTTCAATTCTATTCCATTGATCTATCTGCCTGTCACTGTACCAATACCATGCAGGTTTTGTTTTTTTTTTTTTGTTTTTTTTTTTTTTGTTTTTTATCACAATTGCTCTGTGCTATAGCTTAAGGTCAGGGATGGTGAGTCCACCAGAAGCTCTTTTATTGTTTAGAACAGATTTTGTCATCCTGGTTTTTTTTTGTTTGTTTATTTTTGTTGTTCCAGATGAATTTACAAATTGTTCCTTCTAACTGTTTGAAGAATCAAGTTGGAATTTTGATGGGAATTGAATTGAATCTGTAGATTGCTTTTGGAAAGATGGCCATTTTTACTATATTAATCCTACCAATCCATATGCGTAGAAGATCATTCCATCTTCTAAGACCTTCTTCAATTGCTTTCTTCAGAGACTTGAAGCTCTTGTCATAAAGACCTTTCACTTGCTTAGTTAAAGACACACCGATTTTAATACAGATAGCTGAATTTTATTTAAAGTTTTCCCAATTATTGATTTTTCATCAGGAATAACGTAGTACCACTGGATACAAAGATGCATCTGTCTGTTTATTGTTCCTCCTTCTAATGAACTGCTTTCATTATTTTAACATGTTTACTCATGGATTTTTTTCTCATCTTTCATTATGCTGAGGAGATCCTTCTTTATCTTTGTATCAAGAAACAGTGATTCCTCAAAGCTGTCTTCCGCTTCTGTGGATTTAACTGTCTTCAGTTACTCTTCTGAATAGTCAACATAAGAAATGTATCACTTTCTTTACTAGTATTATAAAACTTTAGGGGCTTAGGAGCAATACAAGGCTTTGATTATCCTGAATGTATGGATGTCTGCTATAGTGCTGATACTGTGACTTCATAGATATTTTTAAGTGTATTTTCTTTTTACTATAGTTAATAATGTTTATAAATATTACATTGCTTTCACAAAGTTGCTTGAGGAATAGTGCCTGTATTTATATCTCTGGAAAAATTAGTATGAAATGTTGATTAATATTGGTTAAAACTGTTTCTTATATTGAAGTAGTAAAGTATAAGATGAACCTTAATTCAAGGTCTTGCAACTCTACTTGTCCTATTTGTATAAAATAGGAAATGTTTTATGGGTGTTTTTTGCACATACAATATAAAAATAAAGATAGTGTTTACTTAAAGATGGTTTTAAAAATGTAAATAAGGTAATATATAATAATATAACATCAGATTTTTATAATTTATATATAAATACTACAAACAAATATTTGTAGCTAATAATTTTTGTCAGTTGCTCTGTAGTATTTGAGTACATGCAATAAAATATATTTTGTTGGATTAAATTAGGTTTCACAACTCATATCATTCATTATATTTCAAGTTAAGGTACTTACATTTGAAATAGACTAGAAATAAAATAATTGCAGTATATATAACATTTATATTTTTCTACTCTATTGTCCCGCGCTTTGCTGACCAGCAGCAATGACGACAGAATACCAAGGCTCCTTCTCACGCGGTTTACTCAGGAATTCCTTTTTTTTGTTACAGCTCTTTCAGGTTTCTTAGTGTTACAGCTCTTTCAGGTTTCTTGCTTCTGTGGAATGGCCCCGGCTGCCCAGCGAACGCTGCTTTTATACCCGAGCCCGAGCTCTCGTGGTCCTCCTGGATTGGTTCCCGGCAATCGCCTCATTAGCATGCACCCGCTCGGGGAGGGGTTGACGCATGCGCAGTGGAACTGTTTCCAAGCGGCTGCCTACAGTCTATAATATGACCGTTTTCAGAATTGTATGGATTTGAATTTGATTAGAAGCTATATATTTACTATCAATCAAGTTTATAGTTTAAGATACTGGAAAAAGTTTTATTTAATACCATATTAAAAAATTTCCTAAGTTACAAATTTTTATAGAATGTAAAAGTAAGTATAAATCATCAAAATTGTTAGTCATTGAAAAAATTATTAGTAAAATTATTAACAAGAGGTTTTGATATATTACCCAAAATATATTAGCTGTAATATCTAATTTTAGTCACTAAAAAGGAACGTTTGGGAGATACACTAGCTAATACGTAAATATAATCATTACATAGTGTACACATGTTTTGAATTATCTCCCTGTTCAACATACTTGTTACACAGATAGTATTATTTATCTAATACGCATGTATATTGACTTATCTCTTGGGTCACCATCACCTTGTATAATCACAGTGGTAGCAGGAAAGACAGGCCTTCCCAGTGACACACAAGTTTAATAATGATTTTGTAATTATTAAAGATAATATAAGCAAAATTATTTTGGGGGTACATGTGACTTTCAGTGAGTCACTCCAAGTAGTTTTTTTCTAATTCCATTCTCTATCATATTCACATGTGCAAACTCCAATTTTCTTTTCTTTAAGGATGTTCAATTTCATTGCTTTTTGACAGCATCCACAATATTGTTTTATTTGTTTTATATTTTAAATACATGCAATTTACTATCATCTTCAATTTTAATTTATTTGTACATCACTATGTCTGTGAGAAATATACTCTCTCCTTTTTCTCAGGTGTTTACTCTCTAGTGAGTGAAACTTAATTTAAGTACATGGATGATACTCTCACTTTCAGTCTTTTACTGAAGTATATAAATATTTGAGATTAAATATTTAGGAAGTTACTGATTTCTCCTGTTACATGGATCATTTTTCTTGATGAAGCATATTTGTGAGTCAAAACTCATCATGTGAGTTGGCTCTATAATTATTTTGAATGTTTTCTAAAATTAACTACTAAAAATTATACATCCTCTTACTTTCATTCCATTGCACTAAGAATATAAATCTCCTATTTAAAAATTAAAACTTCCTTAAAAATTCTTCCCAAGTTGTAGTAGAGCTACTTACATTCACTATTTTATTTTTTCTGGATTTTCTGCTTTATTGGCTGTTTCCAGTTTATGAAAATACAGATATACTTGGATCAAATCCTGTTTGAAAGCTTTCCATTTAAAAAACAGATATTCATCAAAAGCTTTAATGTAAAGTCAGCTTTAGCCCCTTCTAACATTTTAAATAATTTTTAGCAAATTTCATTGTGTTTAATTTACTAGACTATAGAATAAGTGATCAGATATCACTTGTATTTGAATTTCATATAGAATTTACATTTTTCTCTTTACAAACATGACTTGTGTACCCTGAGGCTTTTGCAGAAGAATGGTTCCTATAGGTTATCTGTAATCCTATTTGCAGGAGCTATTGCTTAGTTTGTATAGTCATCTTTTTAATTATTAGAAATATATCTTAATATTTTAAAATAAATTAAAAATTTAATTAAGATATAATTATATAATTTCTACATTGTTCATCAATCCTTCAATTCATCTCACATCCTTACCCTGTTAAAATCACAGCCCTTTTTATTTTGATCATTGTTACAAATCTATACACACGTACACACACACACACACACACACACACACACACACGGGCATATTGATTATTGTTGCTTGTTTATGTGTGATTTTAGGGGTTGATAACTAGGTATTTTATAACAAGTTGTGAGGTCTAGCCCCAGAAGGAATGATTTTTTTCTCTTCCAGCAGTGGTTAGTTGCCTGTAGTTCAACAGTGGTTAGTTGCCTGTAGTTCATTGTCTAGGGGTGAGTCTTCCTCGGAGTTTTCTGTTCCACATTACCAAGCCTAACAGTGTTTGTGTTCATATCATGTTCAGATAGTATTATGGTTTTGATATCCTGGATGCATTTTCCTATTATTGATATGTATGTACAGAAAAATGCTATGAACAAAAATAACTTGATGTCATAATTTCACTTAGGATTATGGACTTGTATGTTGCAAGATTTTTTTTCTAAACTTCTGACTTATAGTGAAGTAATTTCACTATTGTAATTAAAGATTTAAAAACATGTACTTTTAAATAATTCTAAAACCCACAAATTACTGTTAACTCAATATACCTCAGAAACAAGAGAGATTTGCAGAGATTATAAAAATATTTGGACATGAGAAAAAATAAGAAACAGCTCAACAGCTATGTTAATTTTTTTCAATTTTAATATTATTCTTCAGCAGAGCTAATTTATTTATTCATTTCTACAAAAATAAATCAATATATTAGTTCTAATAGCCACACATGACCAAAATTAATTTCAGTATAGCCCATGAGATGAATGAGTTTTTGAACTGTATAGTTGAGAAAATATTGACATTACTATGAAAATGTAAATTTACAATTATATGAAGTTCATTTTCTTACTGAAGTGTATTGAGATTCATTTCTCTATATACTGTCAATGTCTATATTATATCTGTGATAGTGTAGGTATGCAGTGTTTCCCAAGACTGGCATAAAAAACTTTCAAATGACAGAGATGCAGACAGTTCTCCACATATGCATTTCTATCTGTATAGTTTGAAAGGTTAATTTCTAATTCATATTGTAAACTATTTCATCTTTGAAATTTCATTTCAGATTTGTCCAGATTTATTTCTTAAATTTTAGTATAATCTTTATTTACCATAACACAAATTTCTACCAAACATTGATGCATACATTATTTCTGAAGAAAGAACTTGCTCATACAGTAAATTTAAACCTTATCTGAATTGGAAATATACATTAAGTACGTGTTTACATGTGTGTGTGTGGGTGAACAAAACATATTCCAATATTCTACTTAAAATATGGTTGAAATAAGAACGGATTTTGCAATATTGTCTGTGAGTGATCTATAGGTATAGAGAAATAGAGCTAATAAATTTTTTATGAAGTACTTCTATTAAAGTAAGCAAAATCTGATGAAAAGAATATACTTCTTTCTATGTTAAAACTCATGAAATAAATAAATGAACATAATTGGTTCAAGACAACTCATTTTTTCATGTTTATATGTATGAAACTGTAGATTTTGTGATATTCTGTTGATATGCTCAACATATACATAGTTAGTTACCTTATCACATGAAATCTAATGCAGGTTTAGATACAGTAAGGAGTGCATTTAAAAATGGGGGATGAACATTCAGGTTTCCATCTGCACCTGGAGCTGATCCTGTGCCACAGCTCACTGTACCCAGATCCTGCCAGGAAAGAACAGGTGTCTCAGGAGTGCTGATACATGAGAGAACACAGGATAAGACCACCAATTCTGCTCAAAGACCTGGCCCCAGAGGGTCCTGTCTGTAGCCCCCAGAACACAGAAACCAAGGAGCAGCCTGAGACAGGATCCTTCTGTTTTCCATATGCACCAGGAGCTGACCCTGTACCACAGCTCCCAATACCCAAATTCCTCTGAGAGAGAACTGGTCTCCCAAGAGTGTTGACATACAGGCTTACAGGAGGGACAAATCACAGTCAGAATCAGCAAGACCATCTACACCAGAAATAACCAGATGGCAAAAGGCAAGGGCAATAACATAAGCAATAGAAATCAAGACTACTTGGCATCATGAGAACCCAGTTCTCCCAAGATAGCAAGCCCTAGATACCCCAACACACTAGAAAAGCAAGACTCTGATTTAAAAATCACATCTCGTGATGATGATAAGAGACTTTAAGAAGGACATAAATAGCTCCCTTAAAGAAATATAGGAGAACACAAGTAAAGAGGGAGAAGCCCTTAAAGAGGGAACACAAAAATTTCTTAAAGAATTACAGGAAAAGACAACCAAACAAGTAATGAAGAAGAAGAAAATCCTCAAGGAACTAAAATTGGAAATAGAAACAAAGAAATCACAAAGATAGACAACCCTGGAAATAGAAAACCTAAGAAAGAGATCAGGTGTCATAGATACATCAACAATAAATCCCAGAGATAGAAGAGAGACTATAAGGGGCAGAAGATACCATAGAAAACACCGACACAACAAAGAAAATGCAAAACACAAAAAGTTCCTACCCTAAAACATACCAGAAATCCAGGACACAATGAGAAAACCAAACCTAAGGATAATAGTTACAGAAGAGACCAAAGATTCCCAAATTAAAGAGCCAGTAATATCCTCAAAAAAATTATAGATGAAAATGTCCCTATCCTAAAGGAAGAGATGCCAATAGACATAAAAGAAAGCTACAGAACTCCAATTTGATTGAACCAGAAAAGAAATTCTTCACAACACATAATAGTCTAAATACCAAAAGCACAAAAAAAGAAAGAATATGAAAATCAGTAAGGGAAAAATATCAAGGAACTAATAAAGCAGACCTAACAGAATTACACCAGACTTCTCACCAGAGACTATAAAAGCTAGAAGATACTGGGCAGATGTCATACAAACCCTAAGAGAACACAAATGCCATCTGACTACTATACCTAGCAAAACTCTCAATTACCATAGATGGAGAAATGAAGATATTCCTTGACAAAACAAAATTTGCACAATATCTTCCAGAAATCCAGCCCTACAAAGGATAATAGATGGAAAATTCCAACATAAGGAGGGAAACTATACCCTAGAAAAAGCAAAAAACTTAATCTTCTGTCAACAAACACAAAAGAAGATAGCCACACAAAACATAATTCAACCTCTAACAACAAAAATATCAGGAAGCAACAACCTCTATTCCTTAATATCTTTTAGCATTAATGGACTTAATTCCCCAACAAAAAGCCACAGAATGCATAAACAGGACCCAGCATTTTGCTGCATACAGGAAATGCACCTTGTGACAAAGCCAGACCCTACCTCAGAATTAAAATGCTGGACAAAAATTTCCAAGCAAATGGTCCCAAAAAACAAGCTGGAATACACATTCAAATACTGAATAAAATCAACTTTCAACTAAAAGTTATCAAAGAAGATGAAGAAGGACCCTTCATACTTGTGAAAGGAAATATCTACTAAGATGAACTCTCAATTGTAAACATCTGTGCTCCAAATGCAGGGGCACCCACATTCATAAAAGAAACTTTACTAAAGTTCAAAGCAAACATTGCACCTCACACAATAATAGTGGAAGACTTCAACATCCCACTCTCAGCAATGGACAGATCCTGGAAAAAGAAAATAAACAGAGACACAGTGAAAATAACAGAAATTACGAACCAAATAGATTTAACAGATATCTATAGGACATTTCATCCTAAAACAAAAGAATATACCGTCTTCTTAGCATCTCATTATAGCTTCTCCAAAACTGACTTCATAAAATTGCAAAGCTTCTGTAAGGCAAAGAACACTGTCAATAGGACAAAAAGGCAACCACCAGACTGGAAAAAGATCTTTACCAATCCTACGTCTAATAGAGGGCTAGTATCCAATATATACAAACAACTCCAGAAGTTAGCCTCCAGCGAACCAAGTAACACTGTTCAAAAATGGGAAAAAGAGGACTGGCAAGATGGCTCAGCAAGTAAGAGTAGTGACTGCTCTTCCGAAGGTCCTGAGTTCTGATCCCAGCAACCACATGGTGGCTCACAACCACCTGTAATGGGATCTGACGCCCTCTTCTGGTGCGTTGAAGACAGCTACAGTGAATTACGCAGGAGCAAGTGGGGCTGGCAGAGGTCCTGAGTTCAATTCCCAGCAGCCACACACATGATGGCTCATGGCCATCTGTACAACTACAGTGTACTTGTACACATAAAATAAATAAAACAAATCTTTTTTAAAAAATGGGAAAAAGAGCTAAACAGAAAATTCTCATCTTAGAAAACTCGAATGTCCAAGAACCATCTAAAGAAATATTCAACACCCTAAGTCATCAGGAAAATACAAATCAAAATAACCCTGAGATTCTACCTCACACCAGCCAGAATGGCTAAGATAAAAATCTCAGATGATAGCAGATGCTGGCAAGGATGTGGAGAAAGAGAAACACTCCTCTATTGCTGGTGGGATTGTAAACTTTTACAAACACTCTGGAAATCAGTCTGGCAATTGCTCAGAAAACTGTACATAGTACTACCTGAGGACCCAGCTATACCACTCCTGGGACGATATCCAGAAGATACTCCAACATGGAATAAGGACACATGCTCCACTATGTTCATAGCAACCATATTTATAATACTGAGAAGCTGTAACAACCCAGATGTTCATCAGTGGAGTAATGGACACAGAAAATATGGTATATTGACACAATGGAATATTTCTCAGCTATTAAAAATGACTTCCTGAAACTCATAGGCAAATGGATAGATCTAGAAAATATTATCTGGAGTGAAGTAACTCAGTCACAAAAGAACATGAAATGTATATACTTATTATGAAGTGGATAATAGACAAAAAGTAATATATATCCATGATACAACTCACAGAACACATGAAGTTCAAGAGGAAGGAAGACCAAAGAATGGATACTTCTGTCCTACTTAGAAGGGGGAACAAAATTATCAAGGGAAGTACATTGTGGGAGGGACTTGGGAGGAAGAGAAGAGGGGGAGGGGAAAAGAGAGGAAGAATCAGGTACTGGAGGAGATGGAAGGCTTGATGCAGCAGTGTAGAAGAATCCTAGGGTGGAGAGTGGGAGTGGGTAGGTAGGTGGTGGAGTACCCTAATAGAAGCAGGAGAAGGGGTTAAGGGACAGGGGGTTTGCAGAGGGAAAACTTGGAAAGTAGATAACATTTCAAATGTAGATAAATAAAATATCCAATTAAAAACATAATAATGTGTGATGATAAGTAAGCACTCAACTTGATAACATCAAGAATCTCTATGTCATTCAATTTCATTACTTTAATGAAGAAATTTTAAGTAAAAATTTCTAAGGTATGACCATCCAGGATGCATAGGCCTCAGAAGTGGCAGGGCAGCTGGGACAGGATCCTTTCTACCTCTGTCTACACCTAGGAGGGAGAGCAGATCCACAGCCCTCTCTGCCCCTTCCCCTCAAGCAGACAGCCTATATCCAAAGTATGCTGTGATCCCAGGTTTTAGGAGGGACCGCTGATCCACAGCTCTCTGTGCACAGGTTTTACCATAGGAGAACTGTTCTCCCAGAAATGCTGACACAGGCTTACAGACCCACAGGAGGAACAAGCTCCAGCCAGAGACAGCAAGAACATTTAACACCAGAGATCAACAGATGGGAAAAGGCAAACTCAAGAATCTTATAAACAGAAACCAAGACTATTTGACTTCATTGGAAACTAGTACTCCAACCACAGTAAGTCCTGGATATCCAAAAACACCGAAAAACAAGATTTGGATCTAAAATTATATTTCATGATGGTAATAGAGGAATTTAAGAGGAGAATACATGTAATCAGGTTCAAGCCCTTAAAGAGGAAACACAAAAATCCCTTAAAGAATTACAGGAGAACATGAGTAAACAAGTAGAAGCCCTTAAACAGGAAACACAAAAAAATCCCTTAAAGAAGTACAGGAAAGCATAACCAAACAGGTGAAGACATTGAACAAAACCATCCAGGATCTAAAAATGGAAGTAAGTAAAACAGTTAAGAAACCACAAAGAGAGACAACTCTAGAGATAGAAACCTTAGAAAAGAAGTCAGGAAACATAGACACAAGCATCACCAACAGAATACAAGAGATAGAAGAGAGAATCTCAGGCGCAGAAGATACCATAGAAAGCATTGACTCAACAATCAAAGAAAACACAAAATGCAAACAGTTCCTAACCCAAAACATCCAGGAAATCCAGGACACAATGATAAGACCAAACCTAAGGATAATAGGTATAGAAGAGAGTGAAGACCTCCAACTTAAAGGACCAGTAAATATCTTCAACAAAATTAGAGAAGGAAATGTCCATAACCTAAAGAAAGAGATGCCCATGACATACAAGAAGCTTATAGAGCTCCAAATAGACTGCACCAGAAAAGAAATTCCTCCCACCACATAATATTCAAAACACCAAATGCACAAAATGAAGAAAGAATATTAAAAACATGAAGGAAAAATTTCAAGAAACGTATAAATCAGACCTATCAGAATTACACCAAATTTCTTGCCAGAGACTATGAAAGCAAGAAGATCCTGGGTTCATGTCATACAGACCCTAAGAAAACACAAATGTTAGCCCAGGCTACTATACCCAGCAAAACTCTCAATTACCATAGATGGAGAGACCAAAGTATTCCATGACAAAACCAAATTTATACATTATATTTTCACAAATCTAGCCCTTCAAAGGATAATAAATGACAAAGTCCAACAGAAGGAGGGAAACTACATCCTAGAAACAGCAAGAAAATAATCTTCCAACAGAACTAAAAGAAGATAGTCACATGAATAGAATTCAAATTCTAACGATAAAAATAATAGGAAGCAACAATTACCTTCCCTTAGTATCTATTAATAACAATGGACTCAATTCCCCAATAAAAAGACATAGACTATCAGAGTGGGTATGTAAACAGGACCCAAGATTTCATTGCATACAGGAAACCCACCTCAGTGACAAAGACAAGCACTACCTCAGTATAAAAGGATGGAAAACAATTTTCCAAGCCAATGGTCCCAAGAAAAAGCTGGAGTAGCCATTCTAATATTGAATAAAATTGATTTCACCCTAAAGTGATCAAAAAAGATAAGGAGGGACACTGCATACTCATCAAAGAATGATTTACCAAGATGAACTCTCCATTCTGAAGTACTGTGCTCCAAATACAAGGGCAACTATATACATAAAAGAAACTTCACTAAAGCTCAAAGCACACATTGCACCACACATAATAATAGTGGGAGATTTCAACACCCCACTATCTGCAATGGACAGATCATGGAAACAGGAACTAAACAAAGACACAGTGAGACTAACAGAAGTTAAGAAACATATGTATTTAACAGATATCTATATAACTTTTTTCTTAAAACAAAAGGATAAACTTTCTTCGCAGCACCTCATAGTACCTTCTCTAAAATTGACCATATATTGGTCACAAATCAGGCCTCAACAGACATAAGAAGACTGAAATAATTCCTTGCATCCTGTCAGATCACCACGGAATTAGGCTGCTCCTCAATAACAACATAAACAATAGAAAGCCCACATATACATTAAAGCTTAACAACATTCTACTCAATGATAACTTGGTCAAGGAAAACTTAAGAAATTAAAGTCTTTCTAGAGTTTAATGAAAATGAAGCCAAAACATACCCAAATTTATGGGACACAATGAAAGCAGTCCTAAGAGGAAAACTAATAGCTTTAAGTGCTTCCAAAAAGAAACTTGAGAGAGCATACACCAGCAATTTGACAGTGCTTCTGAAAGCTCTAGAACAAAAAGAAGCAAATTCACCCAAGAGTAGTCAATGGCAGGAAATAATCAAACTCAGGGCTAAAATCAACCAAGTGGGGAAAAAAAAAGAACTATACAAAGAGTAAACCAACCCAGGAGCTGGTTCTTTGAGAAAATCAACAAAATAGATAAACCCTTAGCCAGACTAACTGGAGGGTACAGAGACAGTAACCTAATTAACAAGATCAGAAATGAAAAGGGAGACATAACAACAGACACTGAAGAAATCCAAAAAAATCATGAGATTCTACTACAAAAGCCTATATTCAACAAAACTGGAAAACCTGGATGAAATGGACAATTTTCTAGACAGATACCAGGTTCCAAAGTTAAATCAAGATCAGATCAATAATCTAAACAGTCCATATCTGCTAAGGAAATAGAAACAATCATTAATAGTCTCACAACCAAAATAGGCCCAGAACCAGATTGGTTTAGTGCAATTTTATCAGATCTTCAAAGAAGTCCTAATACCAATACTCCTCAAACTATTCCACAAAATAGAAACAGAAGGTACTCTATACAAATCGTTCTATGAAGCCACAATTACTCTTATAGCTAACCCACAGAAAGACCTAGGGAAGAAAGAAAACTTCAGACCAATTTCCCTAATGAATATCGATGCAAAAATAAAAGGAGATCAAAGGGATACAAATTGGAAAGGAAGAAGTCAAATTATCACTATTTGCTGATGATATAATAGTATACTTAAGTGACCCCAAAAATTCCACCAAAGAGCTCCTAAGCCTGATAAACAACTTCAGCAAAGTAGCTGGATATAAAATTAACTCAAGCAAATCAGTGGCCTTCCTCTACACAAAGGATTATCAGGCTGAGAAAGAAATTAGGGAAACAACACCCTTCACAATAGTCACAAGTAATATAAAATACAGTGGTGTGACTCTAACTAAGGAAGTAAATGATCTGTTTCACATCTCTGAAGAAGGAAATTGAAGAAGACGTCAGAACACGGAAAGATCTCCCATGCTTGTGGATTGGCAGGATTAATATAGTAAAAAATGGCCATCTTGCCAAAAGCAATCTACAGATTCAATGCAATCCCAATCAAAATTCCAACTCAGTTCTTCACAGACTTGGAAAAAGCAATTTGAAAATTCATCTGGAAAACCCAGGATAGCCAAAACTATTCTCAACAATAAAGAACCTTTGGTGGAATCACCATCCCTGACCTTAATTCCTATACTACAAAGCAATTGTGATAAAAAACAAAACAAAACAAAAAAAAAAACCAACAACAACAACAACAACAACAAAAAACTGCATGGTATTGGTACAGTGACAAAGAGATCAATGGAATAGAATTGAAGACCCAGAAATGAACCCATACACCTATGGTCACTTGATCGTTGACAAAGGTGCTAAAACCATCCAGTGGAAAAAAGACAGCATTTTCAACAAATGATACTGTCTCAACTGGCAGTTAGCATGTAGAATAATGCAAGTCAATCCATTCCTATCTCCTTGTACAAAGCTCAAGTCCAAGTGGATCAAGGACCTCCACATAAAACCAGATAGATGGAAACTAATAGAAAAGAAAGTGGGGAAGAGCCTTGAGCACATGGGGACAGGGAAAAATTTCCTGAACAGAACAGCAATAGCATATGCTCTAAGATCAAGAATTGACAAATGGGACCTCATAAAATTACAAAGCTTCTGTAAGGCAATAGACACTGTCAATAGGACAAAACAGAAACCAACAAATTGGGAAAAGATCTTTTCCAATCCTATGTCTCATAGAGGGCTAATATACAATATATAGAAAGAACTCAAGAAGTTAGACTCCACAGAAACAAATAACCCTATTAAAAATGGGGTATAGAGCTAAACAAAGAATTCTCAACTGAGGAATACCAAATGGCTGAGAAGCACATAAAGAAATGTTCAACATCCTTAGTCATCAGGGAAATTCAAATAAAAACAATCCTGAAATTCTACCTCACATTAGTCAGAATGGCTAGGATAAAAACTCAGGTGACAGCAGATGCTGGAGAGGTTGTGGATAAAGAGGAACACTCCTTCATTGCTGGTGGGATTGCAAGCTAGTGCAACAACTCTGGAAATCAGTTTGGCAGTTCCTCCAGAAATTGGACATGGTACTACCAGAGGACCCAGCAATACCACTCTTGGGCATATACCCAGAAGATGCTCCAAGATGTAATAAGGACACATGCTCCACTATGTTCATAGCAGCCTTGTTTATAATAGCCAGAAACTGGAAACAAGCCAGATGTCCCTCAACAGAAGAATGGATACAGAAAATGTGGTACATCTACACAATGGAGTACTATTTAAAACAATGAATTTATGAAATTCTTAGGGAAATTGATGGATCTGGAGAATATCATCCTGAGTGAGGTAACCCAATCACAAAATAACACACACGGCATGTACTCTCTGATAAGTGGTTATTAGCTCAGAAGATCAGAATGCACAAAGTACAATCTACAAACCACAAGAAACTCAAGAACCGAAGGAAGACCAAAGTGTGATACTTCATTCCTTCTTAAAAAGGGGAACAAATACCCATGAAAGGAGTTGCAGAGAAAAACTATGGAGCAGTGACTGAAGGAAGGACAATCCAGAGGCTGCCCTACCTGGGAATCCTTCCCATATTCAATCATCAAATCCAGACATTATTGTGGATGCCAGCAAGTGCTGGCTGACAGGAGCCTAATATAACTGTCTCCTGAGTGGCTCTGACAGTTCCTGACTAATACAGAAGTTGAGGCTCATAGCCATCCATTGGACTGAGCTCAGGGTCTCCAGTGAGGGAGCTAGAGAAAGGACCCAAGGAACTGAAGGGTTTGCAGCCCCTTAGGAGGAACAACAACATGAACTAACCAGTTCCTTTAGTGCTCCCAGGAACTAAACCATGAATCAAAGGGAATGCATGGTGGGACTCATGGCTCCAGCTGCATATGTAGGACAAGATGGCCTAGCTGGTCATCAATGGGAGGACAGATGCTTGGTCCTGTGAAGGCTCTATGCCCCAGTGCAGGGGAATGCCAGTCTCTATTCCATGGTTTGTCTCTGCAACTCCTTCCATGGGTGTTTTGCTCCCCTTTTTAAGAAGGAATGATGTATCCACACTTCGGTCTTCCTTCAGTTCTTGAGTTTCTTGAGGTTTGTGTATTGTATTTTGTGTATTCCAATCTTCTGGGCTAATATTCACTTATCAGAGAGTGCATACCATATGTGTTCTTTAGTGATTGGGTTACCTCATTCCAGATCCATCCATTATTCTAAGGATTTCATAAATTCATTGTTTTTAATAGCTGAATGGTACTCCATTGTATAAATGTACTGCATTTTCTGTATCCATTTCTCTGTTGAGGGACATCTAGGTTGTTTCCAGTTTCTGGCTATTATAAATAAGGCTGTGATGGACATAGTGGAGCATGTATCCTTATTACATGTTAGAGCACCTTCTGGGTATATGCCCAGTAGTGATATAGCTGGGTTCTCAGGTAGTACTATGTCCATTGCAGTGAACTTTCCTGCTCTGGCTTTGAAGTCCAATCCAGAACCTTAAAAGTACTCTGCACCAACTCTAGGCTAAAATCTTATAAAGTATAAATGCAGTTTAATTAAGATTTTGTATTTAAATCTTGCACGCACACACACAGGCACATGCACGGACATGCACACACACACACATCAAATAGGAAGTAGATGTGAAAGTAAATCATGAGGTATTTTGTAATTTTAACTTAGTCATGAATCTGTATTCATTTTAATTTCAAATCTCACTAACAATTCAAAATTCAACTTTTATGCATTCTCATGTTTCTCATGCAAGTGTAACCTAGAGATATTTTCTTTAAATTGTCTCAGTAGAATAGACTGCAATGGTCCTTTCAGCTCCAGTGTCTATTCTGTGATGGCTGAAACCACCATTTAGGGCAACTTCTTTATCTGTTGTTGCTTCATGGTAATGCAGCAAGCTAATTAAAATTGCCTGAAAGTAGGGCAGTAGTTAGAAAATTGGATTTTAAAAAACTGCTTCAAAACTACTTTATGTGGTATTTAGAGCATCCAGAGTCATTTTCAGACAGCAAACTAAAGAACATAGTAGCATCGCCTAACATTCAGACTAATGAGTTTATTAGAATTCATTCAGGCAGGAGAAGAATGAGTGCTTCTGGCGAAAAGAAGATATTCAATTTACTATGAAGAAACACTGAACAGGAATGTTTGGAAGTGAAGGACACACATTTGAATGAAAATGTTCATAAATCATAGATATCTTGCAATGAGCCACCAATAAATGCTACCTGTCCTACAAGTGCTCATAGAAGGTATTAAAGCAGCATTAAAAGATGGCTCACTGGCTAAGTGCACTTGCTAACCTTGCAGAACCCATTGCAGGGGTTCAGTTCCTATTACCCATAAGGCAATAATCAACTGCATGTACCTCCAGAGAAGATCTGAAGTCCTCTACTAGTCCTGTAGTTACGAGGCAAATGCACAATACATATCCATGCATAGAGGTACTTACATATATAGACAAATTTATCTTTTAAAAATCACTAAAGGCAAATGGGGAGATACATGATACATCAATAAATTAACAGGAAATCAGAACTAGTGCCAGTGAAAAAGAAATGTTTATGATTAGTGATATATTGTTAGTTTAATTAATATGTATTATTAGTATATACCTAATATGTATTAATATGTATTATTAGGTATATACTAATAAGACCAGAATAACTATATCAAGAGCTTGGATAAAAATTATAGTTTATTCTCAGTGAGTATAATCTATTATATTTCATATTTGTGAAGTACACATTCCATTTAAAATATATTTAGTGTATTGTGTGTAAATAAGACAGAATCAGAAAGGAACTGGGTTCTGAAAACTCCTTAATTAATTAATTAATTTTCTTTTATTTTTTATTTTATGTTTGATGATGTTGAGAAAGAACCAGGTCCCTATCTCTTCAAAGTATCCATTAAACCACTGAATCAAAAATTATTTATTGCAACATACCTGGATATTATGAAAAATAGTCAAAAGTTGGACTATTTATTTCTAACAGCCACTCATTAGTATCCTTTGATAGTAAGTTAGATGTCAGGTTTTTTCAGAAACTCTCAGTACTTTCTCTGTGTGAAGGAATTCTGATAAAAACATGAAAATATATGCTTTTCTTGATCTACAGTAGTAATGAAGGGGAATGGATTACAGTTTTAGGATGACATGGATAAGTATGTGAAACATAATTAGAAAGTAACAAATAATAGTGTTCTTAACTTCAATAAGGAATAATTCCACAGAAAATAAAATTAAATCACCATTCCAATGCTACAAGATACAAAGTTCTGACTTCTAAATAAATAAAGCAAAAAGATCTTTATATTAATACAATATTTTAGATTGTTTATTTAAATAAAAAACTGTGTTAAACATGAGTCATAATGAGGAAACATAATTGAGAAACCTTAAGGTATTTCTGCAATTCCAAAGATATACAATGTTCAATTACTAAACTTAATATATAAAAGATTCTGTTTAAAACTTTAGTCATCCTCATTTCCCACAGTAGTGAAACAATGTAGAAGACGTGCACAATGTTTAAATGTCCTCAAGACTGAAAAGTACAGAGCAATATATTTCACGTAACATTAGGAATAAAATAATTCTGGCAATAGGTTGCATTGTCTTGAGATATTACTCTGTTGTTTAAGTTATGATAATAGTATTATTACTCATTCACACTGAGATAGCAACTTGTCTTCCTGTGTAAAGCTGCATTTTGCCAATCTGACAAGTTCTATTATTACTTCCATTTCTATACTATAGCAACCATGCTTCACACACACACACATACACACACACACACACACACACACACACACACACACACAAGCACAAGGCTCCTACAAACATATATCCAACTTCCCCATCCACACATAGGATAAGAATATATATAAATAAAATAACAACAAAGACTATAAAGTACATTCTAATAAGACCAGAATAACTATATCAAGAACTTGGATATAAATTAGATTTGATTCTTGATGAGTATAAACTATTATGTTTCCCATTTATAAACTACATGGTACATTTTAATCACAATAATCTGCAGTCTCATAAACAGTATTTAAATGTATTTTATTCTCTATAAGTCATGATTTTCATGTCCATATTGTTACTCAAAAATAGAATTACGATAGAAAAAAGTGATTATTATAGATTTATATGTCATTCTAAAGTCATTTAAATGATCTAATTTTTATTTTCAACAACCATAATATTTAAAGAACCATAGCCGGGCGGTGGTGGCGCACGCCTTTAATCCCAGCACTTGGGAGGTAGAGGCAGGCGGATTTCTGAGTTCGAGGCCAGCCTGGTCTACAGAGTGAGTTCCAGGACAGCCAAGGCTACACAGAGAAACCCTGTCTCGAAAAACCAAAAAAAAAAAAAAAAAAAAAACAAAAAAAAAAACAAAGAACCATAATATAAAAAGATAATATAAATATTAGCATATAATATGATGGAGGAACACAATAGTTATTACAAAACAAATTTTATACTCATTATCTCTAATGTCCTTGTTGGATTATTTTAATCCTGGATGACACCCCCAAATGCACAGTGATATCCATTTAATTTCAGTTTGAAGAATGATGCAGGTCATGATGCTGACTCATGGATGCAGAGGTTGGAAACGTTAAGTAGGAGTTAGTCAGATATATAATGATATTTGAAAAGACCTTATGAAAACATAATACATGGTAAACAAATTTTAAAAATATGTAAGCTAATAAAGGGGGAGATATATACACACACCCAGAAAGAGAGACACAAAAAGACAGAGAGAAAGGGAGAGAGAGAGAGAGAGAGAGAGAGAGAGAGAGAGAGAGAGAGAGAGAGAGAGAGAGAGAGTCTCACATGACTGCATAATCCTGGTCCTGAGAGCTATGGATCACTAAATAAAACTCCAGTGCCAGATGTGTATATTTTCTTGGTCAGTATGAACCAGAAGCATGACAAACAATGAAGACTCTTGCTAGAGATTCTACTTTCATTCAATTGTTTTGATAAAACTTTTTTTCTTAATTTTTAAAAATTTTTAAATTAATCATCCCATTTGTTTACATTTCCAAAGCCATCCCCCTTCCCAGTTACCCTTTCAAATCCCTTCCATATCATCTGCCCTCTCCTCCATCCCCTTTGCCTCTATGAGGGTTCTCCTCATCCACAAACCAACCCACTCTTGTCCCACTGCTCCAGCACCCCCCTACACTAGGCGTCAAACTTCCACAAGACCAAGGGCCTCTGGTCCCATTAATTTCAGACAAGGACATCCTCTGCTACATATAGTATCTGGAGCCATGGATGCCTGCATGTACACTCCTTGGTTGGTGATCCAGTCTCTGGGAACTCTGGGTGGTCTGGCCAGCTGGCCTTTTTCTTCCAATATAGTTGCAATGTCTCTCTGCTCCTCCAGTACTTCCCTCAACTTCCTCAACAGGGTCCCTGAGCTCATTCTAATGGTTGGCTATCAGTATTGGTCAGCATTGATCAGGTGCTGGCAGAACCCCCCAGGGAACAGCCACACCAGGTTCCTGTCAGCAAGTTTTCTCTGTCTAGTCTGTTGAGGGACATCAGGGTTGTTTCCAGCTTCTAGTTGTTATAAATAAGGCTGCAATAAACAGAGTAGAGCATGTGTCCTTGTTATTTGTTGGAGCATCTTTTGGGTATATACCCAGGAATGGTATACCTGTGTCTTCTACTACTAAAAGCAACTTCAGCGGATGGTGGATTTAAATTAGCTTTACAACTTACAAGTCAAAAATCCATCATTGAAAGAAATATTGGCAGAGATATAAAAGACACATCTGGACATAAAAATCCAAAAGATAGCAATCATGGAATAATAAAAGTTGACTGCTTTCTTTCTGGTCACTTACAGGTTCATGGTTATCTAGTTTTTATATACAACCCAGGACAGCCTACCTGAGAATGGTTGCACTCATAGTGGGTCGAAATCTACATCTATTCACAATCAAGATAATCTGCAACAAGTTTGTTCATAGGCAACTCTGACATAATTAATTCTACGGTTGAAGTTCTCAAATGAATAATAGCTATGTGAAGTTGAAAATAAAATTCAATTAGTACCCTGACCTTCTTAGTTACCTACCAGAGTTAATTAATAAATCCTCACTCTGTAGATACATCTTGGCTAGAGTAGAAAACCAAAAAGAAACTGAGTTTGAAACTTCTGTCATGCTGACTAACTTTCATAGTTCTGTAAGGTGTTATACAGGCTTATGGGGGAAAAGAGGCATCGGTTTTCTGATTCAGTTATGTCCTCTATGATCCCAAGAGCCAATATGTAACATTGTTAAATGGGTCATGGGTTAATAACCAGTTTGCTAAATTTGAATGTGGAGATCCATACATGGCACTGAATACCTGGTTAAAACCCCATAGCCTAGGCTGTCCTAGGCCCTAGAGGTGAGGCTACTATTGTTGTTTAGTGAAATATTCATATATCCAAGATAGCTTTTAAATGTGCAGGTTTACATATGTATACAAATTCTTTCTCTAGACATAATATCTCTCTTTGTAGTAATCACTGTTGAATATAGATGAACTATTCCAGTTTTAGGTACTGAAAACAAATGACTGTTCTATTCCTCATACAGGTAGTTTATTACCACCACTAAGGATCAGGTATTTATTTGGAGGAGAAGATGGAAATAATGTAAAAGCCAGAAATGCTTAGGGCAAGTTCTGAAAAATGTAACCTTGGGGCATATCTGATGCAGTCACAACAAGAGTGGGGACTTCAAATGGGTCTACTCAATACTGCACATAGCAGTCTTAAATTAAGAATCTGGAAGAGATCCACAATGCCCTACTTATTTTGCAAAAATATCAACTAACAATGAAAGAAGACACTGTCTTCTGTAACCCTCCTGGTTTGAGGCCTGCCTCTCATAACCACACCTCTCTGCCCACCTCCTGCTATTTGCCACACCTTGTTCCTGATTCCAGTTACATCGGAAGCCCCACCTCCGCAGACCTGCAGATCAAGAGAAGTCACTGATTGGGCTGGCGTGCTGATGAACTTGTCGGAGGGATTTACCTCACCTATTCTAACTGTTGGCTGGTAACAAAGAGGGCATTAAATTGAAGATGGCTGAGCGTTCACGACTCCCGTCTAATTTTTCGTAAACTTTCCACATGGAGAGGTATACCTTTAGCCACCCTGCATTCTCTCAAACTCTCTCTTACTGTTGCTTTTTTTTTTCTAACTCCATTTCCAAGAATAACCCTCTCTCTTATGTTACTACTGGGTGGTAACAGTCTTCAATTGTGTACACATGTCATTACCCACCACAATCAAATGATTGTTGCAAACCAATAGTCACAATGACAGTGCTGGTTTAATTCAGTGGGTCTCATAATAGAAACAAAAATCAGAGACATTGATAGTTTTTTTCTCTGCAGAAGTAATAAGCCAACTTGAACCAGATTAAAAGTTAAAAAGGAAGGTTTATTTGGGAATAGGTTTCTGGGAAAGTTTACCAGCCTCAGGGGATCAGACTGGAATAAGTATCAGGCAAACTATGGTGGGGAAATATTTTTATAGATTGTAGACAAAGGAAAAATCATGTCTCCTAAATGCTAGGCTTGGGGCAAACTGCCAGGAGGCTAGGGTGACTGGTGATTTCAGGTGAAGGGCCTTAGACAGTTGTCAAGAATATCAAGAATGAAGGATTGGGCCTTTTGGCACCTCTTATATTCAGAGGCTTTTCTAATGGGTGAAAAAGAGTGAGAAATGTGGGGGTGGGGAAAAGTCAGGGACTCCAACCCAACCAATATAAGTATTTAAAAAGGAGTTTTAGGGCCTACAAGGATAACAGTTGTGGAAGATTGAAGAACACAGAATGTTCCAGTAATAGTGCTTTCAGTTTTAAATATTATTTTTATCTATTCTTTCAAAATATGATACATGTATGCCATGCAGCTTGATCATTTCTACCCTCACTTTCTGCTCAAACCTCTTCAGAATCCCATATCATATCCTCAAAACCCATGCCCCCAAGTCCATGTCCTCTTTACAAAAAAAAAAAACAAAACAAACAAAAATAAAAACAAAAACAAAATACAAAAATCAAAAGAAAAGGAAGGAGAAAAGAAAGAGAAAAAGAAAAAGAAAGAAAGATTTCCTTTCATTTTGTGGATGCTGGTAACTGAATTGATTCCTTTGGAGCTGCAGAAAGCACTTCTCTCAGGCAATCTCTCCATTACCTATTCCTATTTATGGTTATGTTATTTCGTTTGTTCTGTTTTGTTTTTCAAACAATTGATTCAATTGCTTGTGACTTGTTCTACATAGGTATGGGGTGAATGGTACCAGTGAAATATGAGTTCTCCCTGTCGCAATCAAGTTCTAATAGGTCAGTAGGGTGGGCTAAGGCCTTCTAAGTTTCCCCATATTCGTTGCAGGAATTCTTATCTGAATTGATCTTTCACAAGTCTTATTTAGGTAATCACAGCTAATGTGTGATCTTCTGCGTTTAAGCTATAGCATGTCCAGAGGCTAAAATTTCACAGGGCTGCCTGCTTATCATCTTCTAGCTCTTACTCTCTTTCTCCTCTCCTTGTCTAAAGCCTTTGCTGTTGTGAGATTAAATTGATAGGAAAGTCTCATTTACAGCTTGTCTCATTCAGTAGCTTGTTCTCAGCAATTTAAACAGTAATGAGTCTTAGCATTTACCAGTAGGAAATACCATGAGAAACTTTGCTGAAAACATTGGGCACAGCATGAATCTATGGACAGAAGCATAAGTATTTGGAAATAAGTTTCACATGGTTATTTAGAAAAACAACAGTATTATGTTCTCTCCTAGGACCGTAGACACTTCTTGTCAGGTATTCTCTTCATGTTGAAATGCCAGCCATGAATTCTTTCCTATGTAGTAAGCCTCAAATCTAAATAAAGAAGTAGTGCTACCCTCATAAACAGTCTTCTATTAGCAACAGACTAGGTAGTTTAGGAATTTCCTTGGAACCCTCTTAGCCAAAACTCAACTGAATACAACCCAGTCTCACAACTGGAAACCAAGGTTGACAGTAAGAGATGGCCAGTGGATATTTGGTAATCTTCATTGTTAGGAGTCCTTGAGAGGATGAACTTCATACATACCATGAAGTTTCTACTGCACTAGGTTTCCAATGACCCAAATATTCCCCATTCCAGCTGTTAGCATTCCTTTTAGGCTCTGCCCCACAGTTTCCTGGTAACAGTCAGGTATTCCTGACTCACTATAAAAAGGGCTGTTCGCTGCCTCTTCACTCTCTAGCTCTCTTACCCCCTTACTCTCTTATCCTCTCTGTCCCTTTTCTCCCCATTGCCCTCCCATTCTTTATCCACATGTTCCTGGTCAGCTTCTCTCTCTCTCTCTCTCTCTCTCTCTCTCTCTCTCTCTCTCTCTCTCTCTCTCTCTCTCTCTTTCTCTCTCTCTCTCTCTCTTCTCTCTCTCTCTTCTCTCTCTCTTCTCTCTCTCTCTTTCTCTCTCTTTCTCTCTCTCTCTTCTCTCTCTCTCTTCTCTCTCTCTCTTCTCCTCTTCTCTCTCTCTCTCCTCTTCTCTCTCTCTCTCTCTCTCTCTCTCTCTCTCTCTCTCTCTTTCTCTCTGTCTGTCTTTCTCTGTCTCTACTCCCTCAACTCCTCTCCCCATGCCCTATTCTATTCCATACTATATTCATCATTTGGTTGGTACCTCAGGAAGAAGGGATATCTCTCAGCATGGGCCAGCAGAGGCACCCCATTCCAGCTTCCCTTATTCTACCTCTAACAAACATATTGCTGGTTCTTTCTTTCTTTTTATAAAACACAACACTGTCCATCTCTTCCCTATGTTTGACTCTCCATGTCATTTCCCTAGCCGTCTTATACCCAGCTCCTTTTCCCATTCCTACACAGGTACCCTTTAAAATCTATTGTATTTTACCCTGCCAGGGAAATCCATACATTTCCCCCTAAAACTCTCCTTTTTACCTATCCTCTCTGAGTATACAGATTATAGCTTGGTTATAATTTACTTAACTGCTAATATCTACTTATAAGTGAATACATACAATATTTATCTTTTTGAGTCTGAATTACCTCACTCATTATTTTTTCTATTTTCTTTCATTTGTCTTCATACTAGATGATATAATATTTTAACAGCTGAGTAACATTTCATTGTGTAAATTGACCATTTTTTTATTCATTCTTTAGTTGAGAGACATCTAAATTGTAAAACCACAATAAACATGGTTTACAAAATGTCCATGTGGTAGGATGGAGTGTTCTTTGGATACATACTTAAGAGTGGTATAACTGGATCTTGAGGTTGATTTATTCCCAACTTTCTCAGGAACTACCATATTGATTTGTGTAGTGGGTCTACAATTTTTCACTTCTACAAGCAGTTGGGTTTTGCTCTGCTTCTTCCACACCCTCCCAGCATGAGCTGTCACTTGTATTATTGATATTAGCCATTCTGACATGAAAAAGATGAAATCTCAATATAGTTTAGATTTACATTCCCTGAGGTCTAATGATATAGTGAATGTTCCTTTATACATTTCTCAATCATTTAGGTTTCTGTTCTTGAAAATTGTGCTTACAACTGTTCCCCATTATTAATTTGATTACTTAATTTTTGAGATATAGTTCATTAAATTCTTTATACATTTTGGCTATCAGTCCTCTATTATATGTGTAATTGATTAAGATTACTTTCTCATACTGTAGGCTGATACTTTATACAATTGATGGTGTCCTTTGCCTTACAGAATGTTCTTAGTTTCTTGAAGTTCTTTTTATTAACTTTTCTCTGCAAACTAACAGTGTGTCCCCATTGCCAAGTCAAAACCCACACAAATCATTGAACACGGAGAAGTCAAAAGTATGCTTATATTGAGCCTTCATCAAAATATTCAAGTATCTTTGATACAGCAAGGTACTCTGTCAGCTACTGTAAGAGAAATGTGGACACCAACCCATCCTTAAAAACTCTGACCTACTTACCTGCAAAATATGCTAGGACAATGGTAGCATAGAACTTGCAGAATAGGCAAGCAAGTTGAGGTTTTACATAAGAGTTATTCCTTGAGAGGGAACCCATCTCTGATAGTGCTTTGGTAACCCAAACCAGAAGTTAGAATGAGAAGGGACCCAAGGTAAAAACAAATACTCCAGTTTTAAGGATAGTATCAATAAAATGTCTTTTAATGACATTTGGCTATATTCCTAGATTTGTGCCTAATCCAATCATTATCTATCCAATAGGATAGTCCAAACAAAGACTATCTCTGGAAGCAGATGGGAACTGATATAGAGAGCAACAGCAAGATATCATGCAGAGAGAAAGAGCATTAATGGAAAATCTCCATTAAATTCTTCCTCTCAGAGCTCAGAGAATCCCTTAGAAGAGGATGAGGAAAGATTGTAAGAGTCAGAAGGGATACGAGACACCAGGACTACAAGGTCCTCTGAATAAATTAAGCAAGGTATATAAGGACTCACAAAGACTGAAACAGTAAGAATGACGCCTACACAGGGCACAGGATTCTTTGTGTATATATTATAGCTTTTAACAATTTTATGATACTCCTGTTTCTGAGAAAAGTGGTCCTTTTACACCTGTGCCTGTTCTTGGGACTCTTTTCTTTAGCCTGGTTGCTGTGTCCAACTTAGATATGATACTTTTTTTTTTCATCTCACTGTATTTTATTTTTCTAGTGAGAAAGAGAAAGGTACTGGATGCAGAAGAGCCTTGACAGAAAGGAACTGTGAGGAAAGAAGGATGTGTATACTATAATTAGTATATATTGTATGACAAAAAAGTCTAATATCAATAAAAGGGAAAACACGATAAGAGAAAACAAACTGAAAATAGAAAATAAACAACAAAACAAGGCAAAACTGGCTTGCCAATTTGGCACCAGTGAGGACATCTTGTCTAACTGGTGGGTATTGTAACACAAAGCGTTCACTAATAGATGAGGCCAAAAATGAATTGAATAAAAGTTATACAATTTTTAATAACATTGGTAAAGGTTTATTTTCTTTTTAATTTGGGTATGGAGGCATAGCTTTGTGCAAATCACTCCAAATCCCTGTAGATACTAGATGCCTTGATCCCCTTCAGCTGGATATACAGGTGGTCCTGAGGTATCTGATGTGGGTGTTAGGAATCAAACTTAGGGCCTTCAGGAAAGCAGTACAGGCTCCTAACCACTGAAACATCTCTCCTGGCCTTAATAATAAAAGGTTCCACATTTATACAGTGTATATTGATCATATCCAACTAAGACTTCTTCAAGTGCACTTAACCCTACATCTCCTGTCTTCTCTTTCCCTTTTGTCAATTACCTACGGATTATTAGTGCATATGATTGTGTGGCCATCATTTGGTAATATGTAAACTCTGCTAGCTGCTATATTCAAAAACAAGACTGAACCTCCTCTGGTGAAGTTTTGTCTGTTGCTATGAGTTAGAAAGCTAAACTCTGTATCCCAAGATCTAGTTGTCTCAAGACCAGTAAATCCTCATGTACGCCAGCTTGTGTTGTGCTAACCTTGTTCCTTAATTTCAAACTTTTGATTAATAAAGATGCCTACAGCCTGTAGCTGGCAGAAGAGAGATAGGCAGTATTAGAGGAAGCATTAAAAAGTTAATCCACCCCACAAACTCCCTTTCCCATGGGAACATGTTCTAGTGTCGGTACCTTCCTGTCAGGCCACAGACTACATCCCAGCAGGCTCTTGCTTTTTTCTCCCAGCTAGTAGCAACATCTCACTCACATGCAATGCTTTACACACCACCACGATCATTCATCTAGTGGCTAGTACCAGGTAATGCTTAACTCTTAAGGCTAAACCCAATCAGGTGTATATAATAAGAAGATCACAATTTACAAGATGCTAATACAATAATTTCAGACCCAAGTAATAAAGACAATTATAACCAATTAATTTTAACCCAATTAATCTATTTTACAAAAACCTTTGCTTGTTTGTACAATCACGCAGGGTCTGACTGTCATCATCCTCTGCCTCCATGATCCAGCTGCCTCTCTTCCTGCTCTCTGACCTTTTACCTCCTTCAACTCTAGCTCCACCTCCCTATTCCTGTCCAGTCACAGGCCTGTCACTGCCCTAATTGAAACTGTCCCGCAGTTTCACGAATTTGGGTTCCCTCAGGCGAAGGACTAAAGGACCTGAAATATAGGGTTCAAGAACAAGAGAAAACACAAAGTCAAGTTGCGCCCCAATCAAGGCTTCGTACTTTACTTAGGGTATTCAGCAAATAAATAGGTACACCAGAAACCGAAACTGAATCTCTAGGTTACATGATATTTGCACAACATAAACATTGCCCAAGAAGTCAGGCACTAAGGACCCAGCAACTTGAAGGTGTCCAGGCAGTAGGCATATCCAAATCACAATGTGAATTTCAAGGCAGCTGCTTCTAGGAAGAACTGACAGTCTGCAGAAGACCTTTGTCTTAGCTCCCCAGGTGGTAGCCTCCAAGCTGAGACTGCCAGAGTCCAAAGGCTGAGCTGAAGTGGGGAGGTAACACCTAATATGATTGGACAGAGAAAATGTAGCAGCAAGGCAGGGTTTCAGTTTCTTGGCTCTGGGTCTGAGGCAGAGACCAGAAGGACAGGGAGACATAGAAGTCACTATGGGGTGGGTAGATCATGAGCACACGGCCATGAGGGCTGACTTGTTGGAATAGGACCAGGCCAGGCAGAAGATGGCAAGTGATATTTCAGGACTATTAACAGGAAAGTAGACAGAATAGTGTAAAGGGTTGAATGCCTGCCCAGCTTTAAGGATTATTATAAATAAGGGTTTTGTGTTTATTATTTGTGAGATATATGATAGGTAGAAACCCCTAAATAATAGTTACTACAACAATCCTTCCCTTAACAGTTATCAAAAAATTGGTCTTCAAGTACAGCCAACACCTGGTAAAATGATCAATACTCAATTATTATGCTTTATGTGAAGTTAAATATGCATTTCATTCAAATAATTCTCAAGAGTTTTACTTTTCAGTGAGGAGGTTGATTGTTCCTGAACTGCCTATGAATACCACAGTATGAGACTGAATGAAACCTCACAGCCTGTGTTGATAAATTTTCCTCAAAATCTGATATGACTGGTTTATAATATGATGCTTGCTGAAGCTGGAAGTTTATCTCATGATTTAAAACACACCTTGAATTTTTCTTGCCTTGGGAATAATTCTTCTCTGCTAAACACAGTGAACAAAAATCTCCTTTTCTCCTTAGCATATTTAATTGACTTCTGCTTTGTGTAAATTAAAATGTCTTTGAGGATATATAAATTTTAATCATAAATCTATTGGTTTGCTGTGAAAAAAAAGTATTTTTTTCTAGACAGTGATATATGTTAAAACCATGAAATCCTGTTAAAATTTGAGAAACTACCTTTCAAAGGAAAGAAACAAGTTTAAATCAAAGTCATAGCCATAGTCATTCAGTGTCAGGATTTTGGAAGAAAATTTGTGTTAGTAGTTGTATGTGAGCAAACTAATTCATTTTAAGAAAAATATTTAAGGAAACAAAATACATAGTTGCTCAAATTCCTAAAAATGTTTACCCCCAACTGATAAAAGTATTTTTTTCTTTTGTTTTTATGTTTCAGAGAAGGGAGTCTATCTTTATGTTAATACTGACAGACTTTCAATGTCCAGTCAATTCCTACCTGAGATCTTGTGATAAGAACAACAGGATTCATTCAATTTCTCAGTTTCAATTCACTTCATATTAATAAGATTAGAAGCAAGACTTAGTGGTGTTAACCTACATTTCAAGTTCTGCTCCAGGTTAAAATTAGTTCAAATTTATTTGAAAGTAAAATTGGATGAAGTCCTTATATAACATGACTAATTAAAATACTCTTTTAAAATGGAAAATGGAGAAGAAAAATTTTGAGCAACAAAAATATTATCATATTGTCTAAAGGTTTTTTAAAAGTATAGCAATGGATTATGTAAATTTCATGGGAATCTTCACAGAAATATGGCACACAAAAATTGTCCACCCAAATCAAAAAGGTCCAATCTCTTTGTTATCCATAGTGAAATTACTTTCATCTGAACAGTTATCAGTGAGCTATCCCACTCTTGTGGGAGACTCTTCAGACAGAGACTTTAATCCACTGTACCTGCTCAATCAAATACCTTGGCACGTCAGTTCCCATTCCACTCATCTGAGGAGAATACATGCAAATAGGACACATTGTGAATTGGTAAAAGAGAAAGTAAGAAAATGAAGACTAATTCAAAGTCCTTTCTCAAAAGTACAAACCAAATATGACGTGGAAGAAAGTAATGAGATTCTTGTCATGGAGGATAGCACAATGCATGATGCACATGAGTATATACTAGTACATCATTTAATTA
Source organism: Mastomys coucha (assembly GCF_008632895.1). Taxonomy (NCBI): domain Eukaryota; kingdom Metazoa; phylum Chordata; class Mammalia; order Rodentia; family Muridae; genus Mastomys; species Mastomys coucha. Next base: position 356,909 of record NW_022196900.1, on the reverse strand, counting down.
GCCTACCAGGATAAATACCAATAGATTTGTTCATTATAAGGCATTACCTATATAAAAATTACTTGTAATATTTTATTTTATGAACATTTTACTAATGAGGATGTGACAAATGAAATGATATTGAACCCATACTGCAATATGAAAAGGTGTACACCTCAGGGTTGCTTAGATGAGTCTTAGAATACTTACAGAATGAATTTAGCACACTCAAAAGATTTGTGAGCCCATAAGCAGCATTTCCATGTTTTTGGTGACATTTCTGCAGCATCATGTAGCCCTAGTTGGCCTATTCTTGAGGGTCTTAAGTGAGTGCCATAGTCTTCTCTTGATAACTTTATTTCCATGTGTGTCTTACTGTCTCTGATTCTATAATTGTCACTTGTCCTAGAAAATGAAAAATTTGACCAATAACTAGTTCTTCAGTGGTTAAGAGTGATCCTTTTCAGATGAAAGCCAATGTCTAGACAAAAATTAAAGGGCTTCATTGCAACAGAGGTATACACCATTCATTTTAATCATGTCATGTTCATTTATTTGAACTTAAAAAGCTTTAAATTTCCACCAAGGGAAGAAACAGTGTTTAAACTATGATATGAAGCCTACGGATCTTCCTCCAAAGAATTATTGCCATTGTTTCTGTTCACAGAAGAAAACTCATGCACTGAGTTAAATTATTTGTTAGAGCTTAAAATTATTATATATTCCTATACTATGAATACAGGACAAGTATAGTGCCCCATTTGCTTTATGTAGCAGATGTAGATCCATATTAATGTGTCATGAAATAAGGTTTGCCTTTACAAAGAAAAGAGGTCATTTGTAGAATTATGTGAATATATAAGAGTTCACTGGGAAAGTTAACAAGAAGGGAAAAAAACAGAGATAACTGTCTGGCATTGTATTAATAATTGTGTCTTTTGAGTATCCAATTCTGCTGGACTCTTAATAGTCTGACCAGAGCAAGAGACTCATTACCCTCAAGATTACTGTATTTGATCATCTGTCCATGAAGACATGCTTCACAAATGAACACATGCATCCATTAACCAGTAACCACAGCTTTAATCGGTAAATATTCCTTTAATATACAATCCAGTCATACTTCATACAACTAATTATTTATTGCACACAAATTTCCTAAGAATAAAGACACTCAAGTTTGTTGATTTTAATTGTATATTCTGTCTCTGCATGATGTCTTTCTAACATTATGATGTCAAAATGGAATTTTTGAGTTAGAGTATACATGGAACTTACCTCATAAAAGTGGTAATACCACAAATGGAGCCATATTTGGAATTAACAAACATAAAAATTAATTTTAGCTATTGTTTCTGTCATCATTTTAAATACTAAGTTTTTTATGGTATTCAGTTTTTTTGTCAATCCTGATAGTCACCATCACTATATATGACCAATTTAATCAAACCTGTAGGGGACTTTAACATCTTTTCCAAGGAATATCAGCCTCTAATAATTGCACTGTGAGAATATCTTTACTTTTCACTTGATTTTGGAAAGAGACATCTAATTATGAATACTTCCAGATAATCTCTAGGTTTCAGCACCCCTTTGCACACCTCTACATGTACAGATAAATCTGTTTTCACATTAATGTCAGGAAAAATCTTATAATTACTACTATAATTGTTTTAATCACACATATATCTCAGATAGAGTGCAGAATATGTGAATGTCTGTTTTAAATTCCTAAAAAAAAATCAATAACTGTCATTTTTTTATGTTTTCATGATCTTTGTGTTGATTTTTAAAATTTTTACTTCTTACACTTAACTTTTGACACTTTGAAAATTTTTAGTACCAAATGTAGTGTAAATGTTAAAACTTATTATTGAATATAATTAGGTCATTGGTAATTTCATTGTGTATTATTATTATTATTATTATTATTATTATTATTACTATTATTGTAAGTTGTATATTTCCAAAACTTTCTTTTTATAATTAAATAATAATATGCTTAAAAACTAAGGTCTAGTTCTTTTTCATTATAAGAAGAAAATTATTGAAGGTACTCAAAAGCAAAAATAAATGTATGATAATGTGTAAAAGTAAATTTCATTTGGTTGATTTCAGCCCTGAGTTTGATTATTTCCTGCCTTTGACTCCTTTTGGGTGAATTTGCTTCTTTTTGTTCTAGCGCCTTCAGGTGTGCTGTCAAATTGCTGGTGTATGCTCCCTCCAGTTTCTTTTTGGAGGCATTTAAAGCTATGAGTTTTCCTCTTAGGACTGCTTTCATTGTGTCCCATAAGTTTGGGTATGTTGTGGCTTCATTTTCATTGAACTCTAGAAAGTCTTTAATTTCTTTCTTTATTCCTTCCTTGACCAAATTATCATTGAGTAGAGTGTTGTTAAGCTTCCACGTGTATGTGGGCATTCTATTGTTTATGTTGTTATAACCACTCTGGAAATCAGTTTGCCGGTTCCTCTGGAAATTGGACATAGTTCTACAGGAGGTCCCAGCTATACCACTCCTGGGCATATACCCAAAAGATGCTCCAGCATGTCATAAGGACACATGCTCCACCATGTTCATAGCAGCCTTATTTATAATAGCCAGAAACTGGAAACAAACCAGATGTCCCTCAACAGAGGAATGGATACAGAAAATATGGTATATTTACAGATACAGAAAATGTGGTATATTAATAGCTGTTAAAAACAATGAATTTATAAAATTCTTAGGGAAATGGATGGATCTGGAGAATATCATCCTGAGTGAGGTAACCCAATCACAAAAGAACACACATGGTATGCACTCTCTGATAAGTGGTTATTAGCCTTGAAGTTTGGACTAAAGGAAGAACAACCCACAACCACAAGAAACTCAAGAAGGAAGACCAAAAGGTGGAAATTTCATTCCTTCTTAAAAGGGGGAATCAAATACCCACGGAAGGAGTTGCAGAGATTAACTATGGAGCAGAGACTGAAGGAAGGACAAGCCAGCCTAAATATAGCTAACTCCTGAGAGGCTCTGACAGTACCTGACTAATATAGATGTAGAGGCTCACAGCCATCCATTGAACTGTGTACAGGGTTCCCAATGAAGGAGTTAGAGAAAGGACCTATGGAGCTGAGGGGTTTGCAGCCCCTTAGGACGAACAACAATATGAACTAACTAGTACCCTCAGAGCTCCCAGGGTCTCAACCACCCACCAAGGACTGCACATGGTGGGTCTGATTGTTCTGGCAGCATGTGTATAGTAGAGGATTGCAAATTTGATCATCAATAGGAGGAGAGGACCTCGGTCCTGTGAAGGTTCTGTGCCCCAATGTAGGGGAATGCCAGGGCCGATAAGTGGGAGAGGGTGGGGTGGCAGGCATGGGGACAGGGAGGCAACAGTGGTTCGCTCTTGTTGTGTTTGTTTGTTTGTTTGTTTTTTGGAGGGGAAACTGGGAAAGAGAAATTTACATGTAAATAAAATATCAAAAAAAAAAGTAAATTTTATTCACCTGATGTAAATAGTTTTCTCAGAGGCTTACTGCTGAACAAGCCAACTTTTTCTAGCTCTTTCTGAGCTCTTGCTGGCTGATTGAACTCAGCTGTTATGACTCAAACTTCTCTGCATGTGGCTTCTCTTAGATTCTCACTAAATTCCTCTGTTTGTCTTCAAACTAAGTCTGGCAATTTGCTCTAATCTTATGTTTCCTTCTTATTCTCTGGCTTCAGTTGCCTCTGCTGAACTGCACTGAATTTCATGAACCCACTAACAAACTCAAGTCTACTGTACTGTATGCATTGCATTGACTCCCAAATAACATTCTCCCAGCACTGCTCTTCAAAAGCTTGTGTGTTTGTGTGTGCGTGCGCGTGCTCTGTTCTCTTGTGAGTTGGGCATATCCTATCTCTGATTCATCTATCAAATCGTTCTTTGATTTATCAATGTCTCTGCTATTCAATTAGACATCACTTTCAACCATTTTTGCTTCCTCCTATAAACTAAATTTACCTATGTTGTTTGGTATTAAAGATATGTCCTAGAAGTAGGTCTGTATGCTAGTCAGAGTAGCCATGTTGCTGGATTCAAATTCCTTTAACAATAAAGAGTATATGTGTAGTAAGCAAAATCAATTCTATATTTAAACTCCATAGAAGATAAAACTTTGGACAGTGAATTCTAAAACGAAGAAAAGAGGAAATGAAAACAAAGATACCACAAATTAAAAGTAGAAAACTTGTAAAAATACTGTAGTATATTTTAATATTACAAAAAGTATTTAAGCACATTTCAAATGCAACACCTACTAGTATATAGCTTATAAAAAGACAATCAGTCTCTCCTAATATAATTCATCCCCATATCCCTCTAAAGCTTTCTAATTGGCAAAATAACAAGGAATACTATTTAGACAGGAATTGCAAACTTATGGCAGGTAAAATAATAGGTGAATGATGTACACACAGACCCACCCTGTCTTATGTTAGTGCCCAAGCTGTGAGTGCTATTGCTGGGTCAGGAAGCTCAGTCAGCAGCCTCATTTTCTTCATAGAAACTTCAACAGTCTTGACATTTGTATTAACTGTTCAGGACCCACCAGTGTTGCTAACTCATTCTGGGCCACAGTGTAGTCTACTAGTGAAAATCTGTCATAGTCAAAGAACTGAAAGAAAATGGCAAAATACAACTGTTTTCACAGATTTATAAACAAACATTTAGAAACAAGTTCAGGAAATCATGACTGTTTCCTTAAAAACTAAAATTCCAACAGAATTTCTAAAGAAGGGGGGCTATGATAGTACAGCGAAATAATCCATAATCATCACTTTTAAAAGTCTAGTGGCATTTTAAAATATATGAATAAAATTAGTTTAATTCAGAAGATGATATATGGCCCCCATCAAGACATTGATAGAAGTATGAAAATAAAGTAAAATAGAGTTTATAGAAATGAGAATTAATGACTGATGTGGCCAAAGGACGGTCACAAGTAGGTGGCAAACACACAAAAAGGGGTTTCTGTTCTCTTTTCTCTTTTTGTTTTGTTTAGTTATATTTCTGCCTTGTTAGCTTTCACTGTTTCTTTCTTTGTTTCTTTTTCATTCTGTATTTCTTTTTCCATTTTCTTTCTATCTTCATCTCTTTCTTTCCTTTTCAATTCCTTTGTCTTTTGATTTTTTTATTTTATTGTTTGGTGGGTGATTTTTAGAGAAAGAAGAGCTAGAATGAGAACTTGAAGTCCTAAGGGTAAGGTGGAGGGAAAGAGATGATGGAGGAGAAAAATATGATCAAAATACATTATATGTAAAAATAAAATAAAAGTTAAATAAATTATGACTGAAATACAGAAATGCAAGTGGGCACTTTATCAGCTGTCTTGATCACAGTGGAAAAAATAGATAGTTTTAAAAGAGTCTTTTGAATATTTCCAATCAAATAAGAGAAAATACATAGATAGATGTTGAACAGAATATGTCTTTGGAGATTAAGACAGAAGATAAGTGGACCCTAATTCCATGTGGTAAGATTGTAAAATGATAATAACCAGAAATATTTAAGGTTTGTTTTTTATAATTATGGACAAATTATTCCTTTATTAGTGCTTTTCATCATGGTATTTCATCAGAGCAATAGAAAACCCTAACTAAAATACTTCTATATTGAAAAATCATTGTGATTTAAATATAATTTTAGCTAAAGCTATTGATTAATAACTGACCACTAATTTTTAGTATTAACCATTGTAGCTAAAATGCAATGTTTAAGAACACATATAATAAAATAATAAAAATATATGCATAAAATATTTAAATGTTAAGAGATAAGTATAGAGATGAATACAATTTATGTTAAAATTTTTATCATACTGAATTAGTCCAATATAAATGTAAAGTGTTCTGGGTAAATTAAAACTATGAAAGATACATGAAACTAAATACACATTATATCAACAATAGCAAAAAGAATTTGAGGAAGAGTTGGTCAAATACAGTGGCTGTAAAATATTTGGAAAACAAAAAGCTACTGAAGTTAGGTCCTTATTTATCAATAATTACCTTTAATATTAAAATATTAAATTTTGTGATACAAAGCCATAAATAATAAATCAGTCAAAATATGCTTAAAGTAATAATCTGAGTCAAAGTTATCCATGTAATGGTAAAGGAGTCAATTCCAGAAGAGAACAAAATGCTTGTTAATGTATATAAAATCAACAATTGGACTAAATAAGTCTATGGGGTCTACAGAGTTACCAAGCATCTCATATACTGGTTGTGTGTAATTTCAATACATCTCCGTCTTCAAACATTATCCAGGCAGAAAATTAATAACTTAGCAGTGGAACTGCTTGTAGCCAGGAAGATACAGGATAACATAGAAAAATAGTAAACAAAGCATCCTTAACCATATTTCATTATGATTGAGTTGACAGTTAAATAATAGTTTGATACAACTAGAAAGTTCTGACAGATGTTTCCTAGAAAGAACAGTCCCACTCCATATGTGTCTTTCTACATTTCCTGTTATACCACTCCAGTCACCTGTACAAATAATTTACCAGTCATGTATAGTTGTTTTGTGTTGACATAACTCCGTTTCTCTGAGTTTATGAACTTAGAAATATAAGCTTGCAGCCCCTTAGGATGAACAACAGTATGAACAAACTAGTACCCTCAGAGCTCCCAGGGACTAAACCACCAACCAAGAGTACACATAGTGGGACTAATGTCTCCAGCAGTATATGTAGCAGAGGACGGCCTAGTCAGTCCTCAATGGGAGGAGAGGCTCTTGGCCTTGTGAAAGTTCTATGCCTCAGTGTAGAGGAACACCAGGACCAGGAAGCAGGAGAGGGTGGGTTGGTGAAGAGGGGGAGAGGAGAGGAAACAGGGTTTTTTTTTTTTAAATTTTATTTTTTTGTTTTTTTCGGAGAGGAAACTGGGAAAGGAGATATCATTTGACTTGTAAATAAAGAAATATCTAATAAAAATAAATAAATAAATAAATAAATAAATAAATAAATAAATAAATAGAAAAGAAATGTAAACTTGCAGAAGAAGAGTGGGAGACAGTCCGGAAGGCAAAACCATTGATGAGACCTTCACATTAACCATTGTTTTCATTAAACTTTTTAGTGTTGAGACTTTCCTTTTTTAAATCTCTAGTGAAAATTACACAGGTTGTTCAACGACAATTCATGTTTCCTAGGTACGGAAGGGCAACAGAGTAAATGCAGGTAAAAACTGTACACCAATCCTCATATTCTAAGAATTTAGTAATCATGCAATTTTTCTTTAGGAGAATTATTATAATGTAAACAATCAACTCCTTTTATCTGAGAGCTACATATATTTCAAAAGATACTAACCATATTCCAGAAACTTTGACAGATATTCACTGATGAGTAAAGTTTGTGTTATTTACTAGCTAAGTTCAACAATAATATACATAAAATTATCAGAAAATGTATCTACCCCCAAATTCAGTTTTTGTTCTGTGGTCACTCAGATTTAGTATGATTAAAACACATATATGTCTTTCCATTTCTTTATGGATGCCCATGTTAGGTGAACCATGTAGATGAGAAGACATAGAAGAGAAAACTGTAGGCATTTACATGCCCTACCCAGACGATGACACCTGATATTTTATTCCTTAACTTTGGAATATAAACCATAACACTTCAACTTAAAAGAATTACAGAATATGAAAGAATGAATGTGGATGCAAATTTATGTCACTGTATTGCATAAAATGCAAATATAATTCTCAAAACTATAAATGAATACATTTTAAAGCTTAGGGCTCAAATTACATTCCAGGAAGTAAGCAAATATGAATGCCATAAAAAATCTTGTTTTTAAATAATTCAAAGGTTTTATACAATTATGTAATTATCATAATAAATTTAATTATACTATTAGCACAATATTTAATTATATAATTAGCATAGTATAGTAATTATGTAATTATCTTAATTAATCAGGAGCAGTTACTGTCCATATAAAAATGTCTTTTTCATATTTTGCTTTCCCCTTGAGTATAAAATTCTTCCATTTACTTCCACACTCACAGTAAAATCACTTATCTATTGAATCCATGAATGCCACATGGGAAGCTTATTCTTTTTAAAATTAAAAAATAAATTAGAAAACATTTTCATGATAAGGTATTGCTAATACAGGTAATAATTTGCATTAGCCTTGGATTAGGTGACATGTTAGATATTATAATAAATAAATATATTTTATATGACAGATATAAAACTATATTTCTGAAAGTTGGATTGCTTTTGGATTTAAAATTTAAAAAATAAGGATCTCTGGTATTAATTTTCATCAATGTGAAAAATCTAGACATCAATACTTTCAAAGTTTTATCTCCTTAAAACAGTATTATGCAGAAACTCATTCAAATTATGTCATAACATAGGAAAAACTGTATGACAAATACTTTCTTCACATATATGTATATTATTGTCTGAAAGTAGAAAGGTATATTGTACCTTAAAAATATTCCTTGCTTTTAGTTCTCATAATTACATCATTTGTTCTTTTTTTTGTTTTAGATATTTTCTTTATTTACATGTAAATTTCTCCTTTCCCAGTTTCCCCTCCAAAAAACAAAAAAACAAAAACAACAAGAACGAACCCCTGTTGCCTCCCCCTTCCCCATGCCTGCCGCCCCGCCCTCTCCCACTTTCTGGCCCTGGCATTCCCCTGGGGCACAGAACCTTCACAGGGTCGAGGTCCTCTCCTCCTATGGATGATCGACTTTGCAATCCTCTATTATACACATGCTGCCAGAACAATCAGACCTACCATGTGCAGTCCTTGGTTGGTGGTTGAGACCCTGGGAGCTCTGAGGGTACTAGTTAGTTCATATTATTATAGAGGCTCGCAACCATCCATTGAACTGAGTACACGGTCCCCAATGAAGGAGTTAGAGAAAGGACCTATGGAGCTGAGGGGTTTGCAACCCCTTAAGACGAACATCATTTGTTCTTAAATGGATAGCCATGACTAGAGAAATGAAACAGTGGGCAAAACCCTTACTGTGCAAGCCCTTGGATATGATTTTTGAGCCTAAAGAATATATGTTGAATCTGAATGAGTAGCCTATATTTGTAGAATTGTAGAATTCCTAATGTAAGACTATAGAGGATAGAAGAATATCTATGAATGTATAGGACAGATAAACTACCTAGGCAGCAGACAACATCAGAAGAGTCTATGCTCAAGCAAGATGGGAGACAAGGAACAACACTTGGTATAGCTTTTGATTTTGTCACCCATGCACACACCCCAGTAAGTAAGTGAATTGTATCGAAAAAATATTCAAAAAGATTAAAATATTAAAAATAAATAAAAATAAATTAATAAAAACAACCATCCTTAAAAGGTCATTAAAGAAGAAAATTTACCAAACTTATTAGGTACCTTAGTAATTTATTGTTTTGTTTTCCCATCATTACAAAGTAGATAAAATAAAATGACCTCTTCTCCATAAAGCCACACAACAAGAAACAATACAAAACACCTTGGTCTCCAGGTGGTTTTAAATAGATAAACAAACAAACAATAATACCAACAAGAATTATTGTAACTTCCTGAGAGAATTGATGCCTTTAGTATATGAATCAATATTCATAGATTGGGCTATGCTCTGTGAAGATCATTCACAAATATGTCACAGTTATTTTCATAGGCAAGAACAATTCTTTTCATGTACTCACAGACATGAAATCACAAAAATGCTCTCTTATACTAGTATAGTATTTAATGGGTATATCTCAGTAAAATGTCATTAATGAATAGCAAGCAGTTTTATTGCCCTCTGGCAGTGATGCTCACAAATATATAGAACTTTTATTTGCCTTTAATAAATAATTTAGAAGAGCCTTTACTTTCATTTATATGTTTAACTGAAACATAGTTCCCAGTAGACATCTTAACAATCCAACAGCCATCATATTTTTTACAAAAGCTAATCTAACCTTGCTTCCATATTACTGGAAATATCAGAAAAATGCAGTTGGTTCATCTAGGACAGGGCAGATTGGTATCACATAACTATTGGCTACAGTAATATAAATGATTTTGATATCTGCAATGATTTAATGATTAAATTTAGTACATGATGTGTTATTTTCAAATAAAACATGAGCAATATTCAAATAATGATCCAAGTAGCAAAAGGGCTTAAGATGTTCAAAATTTGAGGCTTCCAACAGCACTTCTGGTGATATACTACAATATAAATGTGTATATTGAAATGACTAAATTTTAATGTATTATAGTTAAATTTATCTTTTGAAAAACAAGTACTCTGAACCTACCTACTCCAGACCAAAGAAAACTAAACCAGTAAAATTGTAACTTTTAACAGACTTTAAAAATGATCTGTAGCATCTCTCTTAATTTCTGCCTTGTATCCTTTCTTTATTTCCTTCATTTTTCTTCTCCAGTTCCTTCCTCCTTCCCAATCTGTCTCTTCCTTTTTTCTCTTCCTTCTTTCCTTTATCTAATCACTAGTTTTATGTTGACAGTAGCATCATTTTCCATTTGTGTGTCAAGGACATTTAACTTATAGTAAAAGGCAGATAGTATGCAAGCATTGTGGCACAGCTCTCTAAAATCTACTGTGTGAGAAGCTGAGACAAAAGGGTTGCAGGATTAATTTCAGCCTAGACTAGAGAATGAGATCTAGACAACCTGTTCAATTTAATAGTTGTGGTGACACATTTTCCTGAATATATATATTGCATTCAAAGGGACTGAATGTTCATCAAACCATACAACTGGGTAATGTATTTTGTGATAACTTCAGATATTTTAGTAAAGTTGCCATCCTACTGTATACTCAATTTGTATAAATTTTACCTATCTTTAGGAGAATACTCCAAATAGCCTTGGATTTTCCAAGTTTTGTAAAATCAGCTTTTACAACCTAAATTAATGTGTAACTTTACTACTGCTGCTGCTGCTGCTGCTGTTGCTGCTGCTGCTGCTGCTGCTACTACTACTACTACTACTACTACTACTACTACTACTACTACTACTACTACTATTACTACAGGTTATAATATAATTTCAACATTTCTCCCTTCCTTTTCTCCTTTCAAATACTCCTATACACATGGAATGCAGAGGCCAAAATCAACTGGAATCTCAGCATTGGGTGTGGACTTGAACAGAATTCCCATCAAAAACCCAGAAGCCATCACTAACCAATACTGATCACAAAGGAAATAATAGTTTTCTTCAAGAAAATCTCATTGGGAATACAAATTATACATAGAGCAAGCCTCATACTCAACCAGCACAGAAAAACTCAATGATATTTTAGGAATGTTTCTTTGTCTTAAAATGCTTTGCTGGGCATTTTTTAACCTTGCAGGTCATTTTTCATATATTATGATTTCAGGTTTTATTTTTTTATGGAAGTTTGTGTAGGCAGTGGGTGTGTGTGGTTGTGTGTGTGCATGTGTGTGTATGTGATTTTCTACACCTGTTTTTAGTGTTTTTTCTTTGTTTATTCTTTGTTTGTCCTATTCTCTTTTGCTGTTGTTGGCTGTTTTTTTTACTAAAGAAAGAAAGAAGGAAGGAATTAAGGAAGTGTCCCGCGCTTTGCTGACCAGTAGCAATGACGACAGAACACCGAGGCTCCTTCTCACGCAGTTTACTCAGGAATTCCTTTTTGTTACAGCTCTTTCAGGTTTCTTAGTGTTACAGCTCTTTCAGGTTTCTTGGTGTTGTGGAATGGCCCTGGCTGCTCAGCAAACGCTGCTTTTATACAGGAGCCCAAGCTCTTGTGGTCCTCCTGGATTGGTTCCCAGCAATCGCCTCATTAGCATGCACCTGCTCAGGAGACACCTAATTTGCATGAGCCCGCTCAGAAGAGGCAAGAGATTTACCAGGCAAGTCTGAGGCAGTCGGCCACCGTCCAAGCAGCTGCCTACAAGGAAGGAAGGAAGGAAGGAAGGAAGGAAGGAAGGAAGGAAGGAAGGAAGGAAGGAAGGAAGGAAAAGTGTGGATTTGGGTGTGTTAGGAGGTGAGGAGGATCTGAGAAAAGTTGGGTGATGGAGAAGCAGTATCAGAACGCACTGCTTGGAAAAAAATCTATTTACAGATGTGAAAGAGAAAAAGAAAAGTAGGTATAAAAACCAAACAACATAAATCATTCATGAATACCTCTGCTTGCTCTCTTTTTAAGAAATAGCTTCTCTCCTGGGCATATACCCAAAAATTACTGCAACATGTAACAAGGACACATGCTCCACCATGTTCATAGC
>NW_022196900.1:341900-343068 GCF_008632895.1 Mastomys coucha | reverse complement strand
AAAAAAAAAAAAAAAATAAAAAAGAAAACACTCACCAGGGAGTGCTTGGTGTAGGTACCTGCAAAAGTGTTTCCCTTGTAGTGCCTCATTAAGTTATACACTTAATATTTTCTATTCCTCTCGTCTATATTTAAATAAAAGGTATATGTATATATATATATAAAAAAAAGGGGGACCCAAATACCCACCGGAGGAGTTGCAGAGATTAACTATGGAGCAGAGACTGAAGGAAGGGCAAGCCAGCCTAAATATAGCTATCTCCTGAGAGGCTCTAACAGTACCTGGCTAACACAGATGTAGAGGTTCACAGCCATCCATCAAACTGAGTACAGGGTCCCCAGTGAAGGAATTAGAGAAAGGACCAATGGAGCTGATGGGTCAGCAGCCCCTTAGAATGAACAACAATATGAACTAACTAGTACCCTCGGAGCTCCCAGGGTCTCAACCACCATCCAAGGACTGCACATGGAGGTGTCTGTTCAGGCAGCATGTTTATGGTAGAGGATTGCAAAATTGATCATCAATAGGAGGAGAGGACCTCGGCCCTGTGAGGGTTCTGTGCCCCAGTGTAGGGGAATGCCAGGGCCAGAGGTTGGGAGAGGGCGGGGTGGCAGGCATGGGGAAGGGGGAGGCAACAGGGGTTTATTTTTGTTTGTTTTTTTTTTTTGTTTTTTTGGAGGGGAAACTGGGAATGGAGAAATTTGCATGTAAATAAAGAAAATATCTAAAATAAAAAAAAATAATGTTAAAAAAATAGCTTCTCATTTCATTAAATATTTTTGTGGTATATTTTTGCTGTTGTAGTTTTGCGTGGTGGTAATGGTGGTGTATGTGTGTTTCTAAATACTAAAATATAGCCTGTTAATTCTATATAAGGTTACTTGTGTGGTGTAATTTCAAGTCTGAACATTTAGTATTGGATCTCTATTTGTTATCTTCTTTCCTAGGGAAAACTATTTCTCCCATTTCCATCATTCCTTAGTTGCTTATACTTCTTTGTCTAGACCTCTTGACTTTCTTTCCAATCACATTAGCATGTTTATTGATGTTGCCTTTGTTCAAGTCATACTTACACATATATTTGTGAAACTTTATGCTTTTAACTATTATGACCTCAAGGACATAAAATTTCACAGAAAACCTATTCCTCTGGCTTTTTTTTTTTTTT
>NW_022196900.1:340389-341890 GCF_008632895.1 Mastomys coucha | reverse complement strand
TTTTTTTTTTTTTACCCTTTCAACAACCATATAAGCAGTAATTCCTGAGTTTGAGGTGAACAAGTTATGTTTTACATGGATCAATTGGGATTAATCTCCTCAAGTCTGTTGTAGTTTTTTGTAATGTTCTCTATCTCTTACAAAACGAAGTTGCCAGGAGGAGGGATGGGCACTACACTTATCTTTGGGTGTGAAAGTAAATATTTACAATGTAATTCTAATTATTCTGTTTTACAAAAATGGCAATTTTAGTCTCTCTTTCAGGATTTATTATGCCATTAGCTCTGGGTAGTTAGCTGGGTTTCCAGTGTCAGTCATGAATTACCTCTTTTTGAGGGAAGTTATGTAGCTCAATTTGAGATTTTTGGTTACTGCCAAGATATGTGTGCCCCTTTTATACAACTTAAATCTTATGGACTGTTCTATGACCTTGATACCATATGCAATATATTGCATTATCGATATATAAGTATCGATAATGCAATATATTACAGTAATCATTTTCCAAAATGAGCCCACAGGTAGAAAGCAACATCAAAGCAAATATGCCATAAATTTTGGGAGCATGGTTACAAAGAACCATGGGGTTGGCTTGGCCTAGCTGCCCTCAGAGGCATGCATTGTAGGTTTTTCAGGTTAGAGTCCACAGCACCTGGAGCATAATGTGCCTTCTAGTTCCTGAGAGACTGCTATTCTCAGTGAAAGATTCAGGCTACAGTGTTTTTATCTGTATATTCCCTTAGTAGTCAAGGAAGAATGGAAACCTGACAGGACAGTTGGTCTTAGTTATTAATCTTTTAGACCCTGTATAATTTGCAAATGTATCCTTGCAACTACAACTGTACTGATCCTGACAATTGCTATTATAATCTATGTCTGATAAAGGTATGATTGCTTTCAATACAACTTATGCAGGCTCCATCTTACTATAGCTCCTCTGACCAAAGTCTGGTTTTATTCTTCAAATCTATCAGGTGACCTTGGTAAGTATGGGTGCTTACATATTGTGACGTCCCATTGTGTTTTGGGTTCAAATGTGATCTTCCTTTTATCATTCATATAAGTATTTATATGACAATTCCTCATTATTTTTCCATGCCAGTTTTTTTTTCTGTGCTGTTCAGTAAATCAAAGCAAATCTCTGTTAAAGAGTGGCACAAACACACAACAATCAGGCAATGCACAGAGGACACACACCAGACATTGTTGATAGAAAGGCACAGGGATAGATGTGGATAACTCAAATTTAGGCTTTCTTTTGGTCAAACTAGAGGAAGAAGTCCCTGTTTGTATTCCTTCATGCAACACCAATGCATTTTGGTGTCCCTTTGTGGTTTCTTTAATGCCTAGTCTATGCAAATGGAATTGTACTTCTAAATAAAATGTAAACAGAATAGTAGAGCTATGGCCCAGTAGGCTACTTGTAAAGCAAGAATAAACTTGTAAGGTTTAGTTTCAATGCTAGTGTATTACTAATATATATATATATATATATATATAT
>NW_022196900.1:334764-340379 GCF_008632895.1 Mastomys coucha | reverse complement strand
TATATATATATATATATACATATATATGTATGTATATATATGTATATATATAATACATATATGTGTGTGTGTGCTCATGTGTGTGTGTGTTTGTGTGTGTGTGTGTGTGTGTGAGAGAGAGAGAGAGAGAGAGAGAGAGAGAGAGAGAGAGAGAGAGAATAAGGATATAAATTGATGTCAAATTTATGAATCTCTTTTCAGAAAAAAAATGCTGGAAGGCACATACATTTAACATTTTATACTTTGTTTTTCAAATACTCTTTGAGAAGTGGCACCATTTAAAGTTCTATCAGCTGTGCAAGGAATATGCTAGTTCCCCAATGATGTCTAAACCACAGTGTACTTTGGGTTTTGAAACACTAATGTTTTATACAGTGGCAGAAGAGAAAAGAGTTAAGAATAAGACCCAGTTTTCTAATTAATGGCAAAAGCTAATACAATCTTTAGAAGTACTTATATTTTTCTCTATAATATTTGACTTCTTTTTCATTTTCTGCTGTTTCTTTATATATTTGTTTACATATATATGTATATATGTGTGTGTGTTCTGAAGAGCTTGTTAGTGACAATGTTTTTTCATCTTTTCTCTATATGTCCACATTTCATATTAAAATAAATATTCCTACCCACACATTCACTATACAGTTATGATACTCACAGGATTTTCCCAATTTATGCAATTGTCCAAATTCAATCATTCCTTTTCATTTAACATGCACTTTTTGGTTATTTTTTTCAGAAAACATTACAATCTTTTCATCTCCTTCTATTCTCTAGAGTAGTGATGTCAAGCCTTTAAGTTTTTACTTTTTGTACCTTTAATTGATTGTATTATTTTATGGTTTTGCAGAATATCCCCTACTTATACTCATTTATTTACAAATAGATCTACACAGGACTTTTGGGTCAGGATGTGCTATAATGATAATGCGCATCGCACTAAAAGGACATGTATGGGCAATGACTTCATCATTCCCAAAAGTGGTTAATGAGTAGCAACTAAGCAACAGGCATGTGCTGGGCAATCCCTTTGCCCACCACACCGCCTACCCAACTCTAATATTTGCTTATTCTATCTTTCTTTTTTTCCCCTGATTTGTGAGTCAAGGTTATGTTTAATTTTATGAGAAATTTCAAATCTATTTTCTAAGTAATTATATTATTACTTCATTTCTATGAACAATAATTGTGGATCTTTTACTGTTTGAGTCTTATTATGGCAGTTAGCTTAATAGTAGCTGGATCATGGAAACAGAAAGATCTCATTATCTTAATTATGTTTCAATTAGATAAATTATTTCAAGTAATGTTTTATAAACTCAGTTGTCTCTGATTTTCCTTATGTTCTAGGAACTTTCACAGAAATATTATTTTCATATTTTTGTCTACTTTTAAGAGTTATTAATATATTCTAGGTTAAATTTAGTTGTTTATTACCATTTTCTATACTAGAAAATATTTCATTAAGGTATAAAGTTTGAAATTTTTGATTAATGTTTAATTTCCTTTTACAAAATTCTGTAGCAAACTATTTATCCAATGTTTTATCAAATTATTCCATTTATTTATAATATACATACATACAGGTCTATAGTCTATTTTAAATTGACTTCATATGAAAAGGAGTAACATCATGGCTCATTATTATGGCAAATGGAAATTAATATAGATCCAGCTTTATTTGTTGAAAAGAATTTCTTTAATATATTGTCCTTACATTTTATGAAAATTCACTTCTTAATGAGTTTTCCTATTAAGTTTCATTGATCTAGGTATCTATTATTTGTTCAATTACAAACCTCCCTGAATAATGTAGCTCGATTTTAAGATGTGAAATTGATAGGAAAATCTCCCAAATGTATGTCTTTCACAAAATTTTCTTATTCTAGTTTATTTGCTTTTCCATAGAAGTTTTAAAGTTCTACTAGAAATGAAATGTATTCCACCTTTTCTCCCCCTCAAAAAAAATACCTTCCTGGAAAACCAACTAAGACTCCTTTTAACTTATTCATACAAAAGCAGAGAATTGACATTTTAACAGTGGTTAGTTTTCAGTCCATGAATAAAGCATACCTGTTTATTTATTGACATATTATATGACATTTTCTTAGTAAGACATAAATAGTTATCCATTTTAGCTACGGCACTGATGACATAAGACTCTGCTAACATAATACAAAAAAAGTGGTATCTAAATAGTGATTCTTCAGGAACCTTCGAGATGTCTGGAACCAGATTGGAACTTCTAAGATACCCTGGCATTATAGTCTCAACAGTTACCAATTGTTGGCTTCTCCAGTGACAAACAACTATCAGAGGATTTCTCTGCCCACACTACCACCAGCAAGGCACTGGCGGACAGGCTAGCTTGTTCCCAGCCTGGCGATTCTCTGACTCAGAGCTCCAATCTCTCCACCCAGCTTGCTAGGTTCTCATGGCAAGCCATCTCAACACATGCTCCACACTTCCAAATTCCCACATCTATCTGGGCTGCACTTCTTACAAACCCACCTCTACCACCGTACCTTTCTCTGGAATTCAGTTGAGTCACCTCATAAAAGGGAACACTACACAAACTTAGTTTAGAAACAACAGGTACCACAGTCACTGGGCACAACAAATATCATGCTAATTTGTAAGCTATTCTAAGTTATAAATTTCCTGGTAGAAGATCCCATTGGATTTGCCACCTAAACTAGTGGGCCTCTGCTACCTACATTTTGCCTCCACGCTCTCTCCTGTCCAAAATCAAGTATCTTTCTCTTGCCTCTGCTCTTCCTCTCTCTGACCTGGAAGTCCTGCCTACTTGCCTAGAAATTGTTTCCTTGAAATCTTTATTCATTAGAGGAAGGTTCTGTGACACACATGTACATGTAAATTTGAGTTGGCTTACATATATACATATAATGCATATGTGTATGTGTGTGTGTGTGTGTGTGTGTGTGTGTGAATTTACATTCTTTCTGTTTCATTTAGAACAGTAGTTTGCAACCTTCCTAATGTAGATACCTTTTAATACAGTTCCTTGTGTTGTGGTGAACCTTATCTTAGATAGGATTTCATTGTTGTAAAGAAACACAATGATCTTGTTTTCAATAGCTAAATTTAATACCTCCATTGTGTAGATGTACCACATTTTCTGTATCCATTCCTCTATGATGAACATCTACGTTGTTTCCAGTTTATGAAATTCTTAGGGAAATGGATAGATCTGGAGAATATCATCCTGAGTGAGGTAACCCAATCACAAAAGAATACACATAGTATGCACTCTCTGATAAGTGGATATTAGCCCAGAAGCTTTGAATACACAAAGTACAATAGACAAACCACAAGAAACTCAAGAAGAAGGAAGACCAAAGTGTGGATACTTCATTCCTTCTTAAAAGGGGGAACAAAATACCCATGGAAGGAGTTGCAGAAAGTAACTATGGAGCAGAGACTAAAGGAAGGACAATTGAGAGACTGCTCCACCAGGGAATCCTTCCCATATTCAACCATCAAATCCAGACACTATTGTGGATGCTGGCAAATGCTGGCTGACAGGAAGCTGATATACCTCTCTCCCGAGAATCTCTAACAGTACCTGACTAATACAGAAGTGGAGGCTCACAGCCATCCATTGGACTGAGTGCAGAGTTCCCAATGAAGGAGCTAGAGAAAGGACCCAAGGAGCTGCAGGGTTTGCAGCCCCTTAGGACGAACAACAATATGAACTAACAACAATATGAGCTCCCTCAGAGCTCCCAGGGACTAAACCAAAGAGTATACACATGGTGGGACTCATGGCCCCAGCTGCATATGTAGCAGAGGATGGTCTAGTTGGTCATCAATGGGAGGAGAGGCCCTTGGCCCTGTGAAGGTTCTATGCCATAGTGTAGGTGAATGCCAGGGCCAGGAAGCAGGAGAGGGTGGGTTGGTGAGCAGAGGGAGTGGGGAGGGAACAGAGTTTTTTGTTTGTTTTGTTTTGTTTTGTTTTTCTTTTTTCTTTTTTTTTGGGGGGGGGGGGAACAGGGAAAGGAGGTATCATATGACATGTAAATAAAGAAAATATCTAATAAAAAAAAGAAACACCATGGCCAAGGCAACTCTTATAAATTAAAACATTTAATTGGGGGTGTCTTACAGTTTCGGAGGTTTCGTCCTTTATCATAATGGTGAGAAGACTGGCAACATGCAGCAAGACATGGTGCTAGAAGAGCTGAGAGTCTTGATACACAAAGGCAACCAAGAGGGTACCCCATTCTGTGCTCAGCAAGGTGGACAGGCTCTCTTCTGCACTGGAGGAAGCTGGAGCACTAGAAACCCTCAGTGTCCATCTACACAGTGACATGCTTCCTCCAACAAGGCCATACTTATTCCAAAATGACCATATTTCCTAATAGTACCACTTCTAATGTGCCAAGCATATTAAAACAACCACAAACCCCAACCCTCTATAGTATCATTTTGTTACTACTTCATAACTGTAATTTTGCTACTGTTATAAATTGTGTAAATATCTGATATGAAGAATATCTGATTTATACCTCAAAGGGATCTAAACCCACGGGTTGAGAATTTTATAATAGTCAGTTATGAAAAACTGACTATTATAAAAACCAACCAGTTTTAATTTGCCAATGACTTTAATGAAGTAAATTATAGGAGCATAATAAGTGAATGCTTACCCACAGGGATGTGGGTATCTCCAAAACAGCTGCTGCATTATCAAGTCCACACTTCTTCATGACCAACAGTCCCCTAAATCTGCTTCATTGGAGTTCCATCTATAGTTGTTGTCAACTGTCCCAAAAAGTGTCTTTCAAGTGACTGTTAACAATTTGATATAGGCTTCTGAATCATTTTACTGATTAAGCTTCCTAAGTCTGCAAACCTTCCTTCAGGAAGAAATCTTTTCATTATGTGAAAAAAAGCTACATAAAATTTTTTATGTGTTTTTAATCGTTAATGTACATTTTTTATATTAGTATTCATATGTAAAAATATAGTATAAAAACTAAGCAGTATAATATGTATATTTATACTATTCATAAAATATATTTATTTACATATTATGTAAAAATACAATAAATATGTAATATATAATATTTATTTGCATGGTATATGACAATTGATTAATAATTAATAATATAATAAATATGTAATATATGACAAAATTTGGATACATATAACAAAATGTAATATTTTATAACATATATAAAATATAATCTTTACTCCAGTGAGTTTCTAAGACAGGAGCAGCCAGCCAGGAGGCACAGGCCTCACAAGTCGCAGGGGAGTTGCAGAGCAGCAGGGACAGGATCCTCTCAGCTTCTGAGTGACAGAGGTGGATCAGTGACCTTCTCTGCCCCATCCCTGCAAATGGAGAGTCAACCTCCAGGGAGCGCCTTAACCCAGAGACTCAGGTGAGATCTGCCATTTTCTCTCTGGTGAGTTTCTAACACGGGAGCAGCCAGCCAGGAGGCACAGGCCCCACGAGTCTCAGGGGACTTACAGGGTGGCAGGGACAGGACAAGCTCTAGTCAGAGACACTAAGAACATCTGACACCAAAAATCAAGAGATGGCAAAAGGCAAACACAAGAATCCTACCAACAGAAACCAAGACTACTTG
>NW_022196900.1:314306-329751 GCF_008632895.1 Mastomys coucha | reverse complement strand
GGTGGAATCACAATCCCGGACCTTAAGCTGTACTACAGAGCAATTGTGGTAAAAACTGCATGGTATTGATACAGTGACAGGGAGGTAGCTCAATGGAACCATATTGAAGACCCAGAAATGAACCTACGCACCTATGGTCACTTAATCTTTGACAAAGGAGCTAAAAGCATCCAGTGGAAAAAGGACAGCATTTTGAACAGATGGTGCTGGCTCAACTGGTGGTTAACATGTAGAAAAATGCAAATAGATCCATTCCTTTCTCCTTGTACAAAGCTGAAGTCCAAGTGGATCAGGGACCTCCACATCAAAGCAGATACATTGAAACTTATACAAGAGAAAGTAGGGAAGAACCTTGAGCAAATAGGCACAGGGGAAAATTTCCTGAAAAGATCGCCAATAGCTTCTGCTCTAAGATCAAGAATTAACAAATGGAACCTTATAAAGTTGCAAAGCTTCTGTAAGGCAAAAGACACTGTCAATAGAACAAAATGGCAACCAACAAATTGGGAAAAGATCTTTGCCATCCCTATATCTGATAGAGGGCTATATCCAAGTTAGACTCCAGAGAATCAAATAATCCTGTTTAAAAATGGGGTACAGAGCTAAACAAAGAACTCTCAATTGATGAACATGGAATGGCTGAGAAGAATTGTTCAACATCCTTAGTCATCAGGGAAATGCAAATCAAAACAACCTTGAGATTCCACCTCACACCAGTCAGAATGGCTAGGATAAAAAACTCAAGTGACAGCAGATGCTGGAGAGGTTGTGGAGAAAGAGGAACATTACTTCATTGCTGGTGGGATTGCAAACTGGTACAACCACTCTGGAAATCAGTTTGGCGGTTCCTCTGGAAATGGGACATAGTTCTACCGGAGGACCCAGCTATACCACTCCTGGGCATATACCCAAAAGATACTGCAACATGTAATAAGGACACATGCTCCACCATGTTCATAGCAGGCTTATTTATAATAGCTAGAACCTGGAAACAACCCAGATGTCCCTCAACAGAGGTGTGGTTACAGAAATTGTGGTACATCTACACAATGGAGTACTACTAACTATTAAAAACAATAAATTTATGAAATTCTTAGGTAAATGGATGGAGCTGGAGAATATCATCCTGAGTGAGGTAGCCTAATCACAAAAGAACAAACATGGTATGCACTCTCTGATAAGTGGTTATTAGCCCAGAAGTTTGGAATACAGAAAGAAAAACCCACAAACCACAAGGAACTCAAGAAGAAGGAAGACCAAAAGGTGGACATTTCATTCCTTCTTAAAAGGGGGAACCAAATACCCACGGAAGGAGTTGCGGAGATTAACTATGGAGCAGAGTCTGAAGGAAGGACAAGCCAGCCTAAATATAGCTATCTCCTGAGAGGCTCTGACAGTACCTGACTAATACAGATGTAGAGGCTCACAGCCATCCATCGAACTGAGTACAGGGTCCCCAGTGAAGGAGTTAGAGAAAGGACCAATGGAGCTGAGGGGTTTGCAGCCCCTTAGGACGAACAACAATATGAAGTAACTAGTACCCTCAGAGCTCCGCGGGGTCTCAACCACCAACCAAGGACTGCATATGGAGGGGTCTGATTGTTCTGGCAACATGTGTATTGTGGAGGATTGCAAATTCGATCATCCATAGGAGGAGTGGACCTGAGCCCTGTGAAGGTTCTGTGCCCCAGTGTAGGGGAATGCCAGGGCCAATAAGTGGGAAAGGGTGGGGTGGCAGGCATGAGGAGGGTGGAGGCAACATGGGTTTATTTTGTTGTTTTTGTTTGTTTTTTGTTTTTTGGAGGGGAAACTGGGAAAGGAGAAATTTACATGTAAATAAAGAAAATATCTAATAAAAATATAATCTTTATACTAAAATGATACCTCTACATATCCTTTTATTTAGAAATATTATTTGGCACTTATATATATTTGAATATGGTAGAAATGAAAAGACTTGAAACTACAGTATTTTTTGTCATATTTTAGGGACAGACAGGTATTTTGTTTTAAGCAGGTATAACTCACTTGTGCATTATCTTTATGTGTCACTAGTTGTTTCTAAGATTTTGTGAATTTTAAAAATAATACTGTTTTTCCAAGCTAATTTTGTCTGGTATTTGAGTGGTTTTTGTTTTTATTGAAGGTATTCTAAAGCTATGTCGTTGCTATCTACCAGACCTTGGAAGGTTCAAGTTCTAGGTCAATTAGACATTCTTTCATTAGATCACAATAATATATCATTGCCTTTAAGAACTTCCTTTCAGCTTTTAGGATATCTTCCTACTTATTAGCATGAATATGTATACCCATGTGTGTCTATAAGCATATATTTTTCAAGGATACATGCAATCACTGAATTTTTCATTCTCTAATATTTTTCTTCATAAAGTCCTCCAATAATCATTTTAATCTCTGTCCTCAGAAGGAAATATTAAAATGACCATAGTATCTACGATTCAAATTTTAATTTACCATATGTTCTCATTTCATCTATATTGTGCATTTACTTTTTCTGAGTCATTTTGATATCATTAGATAACATTTTAAATAATTTTTCAGCATTTTTTAGGATCAATAGTATTTTATTAACATTTTTGGGCTTACATGTTTTGTTTAAAATTTATCATAGCAGAGTAGAATAAAATAGAACTTTTATATAAAGCATTCCAAGATCCATTACATGTTTTTTTATCAACTTTGACAATACTGTTTAAAACTACTTTTCAAAATGTAGAAGAAACAAAAGATAGAGAGAAGTCATATTTTTTCCAATATCTGCCATAATATTTCCAAAAATAATGGACATTTGTTTTCTCTTCTTGTATTAAATGGAAGTTCTCTTTAGTTTGCTCACATCATTTTGACATTTTGTTACTCCTCATTGTTTATTAGAGTGTCTAGCAACTTGACACCATTAGAGACTAAATATAAATTTGTTAATGACTACCACAACAGACTTTTTACATGTGAGCATAATGATTATGCAAGAATCTCATAGTTACATGTAACAAGTTACATCTTTTTGTACAATGGTTATAGACTGCTTTCGTCATTGTCAAATTTAACTTATAATTGTCAAAAACATTGTCATTGCCATCCTTCTTTGTCAAAATTAACTTAAAAATCCAATTATTATAAACCAAAGTTAAATTAGCCCTTTCAAAGAAAGATTAAAACCCAACACTTTTAGTTTTAAAAAGCTTTACTATATTAGTTATATATACAATATTTTTCTTTTTTGTGACAAGATGAGTAATATTTTTGACCTTTCCTATTTATAAATAGTGAGAGATTGTTAGTTATTTCTGAAATAAAATTTCAGCAGTATTTTTAAATTACATTAAAACTTTTAGAGGCTTACAAGCTATACCCTATCTCATACACAACCTTTGTGCATGGATTTGAGCTCTTCAAACTCATTTATTGGGAGTCATTGCACTATACCTGAATGGGAACTTAGATGATATGGACTTCATTTAAAACTTTAGGGTATAAAAGGATTTAATCTTTCAAGGCTTTAAAATGGCTTTATAAATTGATAATACTATCTACAAATGAATATACTCAATCACAGACATGTAAGAAATAAATTAAAATCACTGCATAATTTATATAGAAAATAACATTAAATATTTAAAATCTAATATATTCTCATTTGATTTGATATGTGTTTCCATTGTATCACCTTTTTAACTTTTAGAAAATAATTTGTGATGCTCTAGACAATAATTTTGAAATTGAAGTTCTAATATTTTTCTCTCTAGGTTGCTTCTTCCTGAGATTATGTGAAAAATCCATTTTCAACTCACCAGGATGCAATTTAAATAAATTATCTCAAGATACTTGCACTTTACCTTTTTATACCTGATAGAAAATGAAAGGAAGAAATAGAGAAATTTCATTCAGTTAACACTTGATTTTCTACTTAAAGACTGGCTTATCTTGAGCTGTCTCTTTTAGAATGATGATCTTACATTTATAGATCTATCAACTGATGAAAATGTAGTAATTATGTACAGTGGAATTTTATTCTAGTGTAAAGAGATATAAAATTGTAACACTGCAGGAGAGCAAATAGAGAACAAAGAAATTATATTATGGAAAATAAATTTAGACATACTGAACATTTTCTCTATATACAGAATCAAGGCTTAAACATATAGATGATGACAGAAAGTTAATTAGATAGATATATAGATATATAGATATATAGATAGATAGTAGATATGAAATAAAAGTAGGAAGTTACAGTAAGATAAGGGATCTAAAAGAAGGGGGAATGGAGTACAAGCAAGGATAATTACACACATGTATCACAAAAGCAGAACAAAGAATGAACTATTATGATGCTTTTTTAGTAAAGATGATTTCAATAAAACATCAATAATGAATCCCCCAAGAAAAATTATAAGTCTATCAGCTTATGCCAAATATTTCTGGATATCTGTCCTATCAGACTTTTCTTTATTACTTATTTCATTATTGAGGACAATTTGTTGTTAAAAGAATTTAGCCAATCTTGAAGCACCCACTGAGTAGCTCTGTCCTACTAGTGTGGTATTTCAATGCAATGTATTTTTATATACAGAAGGGGAAGAACAAGATTTCTATTCTTACAGAATAAGTAGAAAATTTAATGATTTCTTGTTAAAAAGAACGCTATTCTAGTGTGTACAAGAAAGCCATATCTGAAGGAGTGACATAATGGGAAGTTATTATTTCACTTTACACAAATAAATTATCAAAGAAATAACTGTTCTTATTTCTAATGGTGAAATGATTTAATATATAAATACTTTCTATTTGCATCAATTCCTTCCCAGTCTTTCCCAGGTTTTCCTGTGATATCTTCAAAGATTCTGCCTCAGTGTATGACCATATCAATAATTAATATTGCTATTCATATATATGCAGTGAATTAGTATTTCCTTCTTGTAGATTTGTTGGGGTCACCATTTAGGATTAAATTACCTATCAGTGTTTTTAACCTCATAGAAAACTAATTCTTCCTTCACAGTAGACATTGACATTGACTGCCTCTATTCTTTATCTACAGGTGGGACTTTGTGAAACTCTCCCATTCATATTAGTCTGTATGTTGGTGTAGTTTAATGCTTTATTATAGCAATCATATTCCTTGGAGTTCATGTAAGACACATCCTTGACACATTCACAGTACATACTCATGTCGTTTGGTTCCTCTAATCTTTTTAGCTCCTCTTCCTTGATGTTTTCTGAGGTTTAGGTATATGAGTTATAATATAGATGTTCCATGTAGGGATGTATAACACAAACTGATTATCTAATTATCAATTATTGATCTTTGTAATATTTCTCTCTGTTTTTAAAAAGAATTTCCTTTGATGAAGATTGAGCTATTCACTTACCTTTGGATACAAGAAGTTAAAAGGTGATTTAAACTATATTGATTTATTAAAGTAGTAGTAATAAGTACTCAGTGTGTATGACCTCTTCAAACATGGCTTCTTGCTCATGTGTATAGTACCCAGAATTGGTTCTTAAGCTCAATTATAAGTGTTTTATCTAATCCCAAGAGATAAGAGGCACTATCATACCAGAGCTTGGATATTGTAGGCTTTTCTCCTGGATATGACTATTGATCACTTGTCTTCCGTGTCCATCTATATGAAGATTTTTTACATACCATAAAAGCTAACATTTTGCAAGAAGGTTTTTATGTCAGTGACTACGTGATTTCTCCAAATCTTATAAGCAAATTGTGCAGTGTCTTTGGTGACAGAATCTTGCCATCAAGTTCTGGATGGCAACAAAATCAATGGCAACAGCCAGTATTGTTAGGTATAACAGCAGGGGGCAGGTAGAAATGATGAACAATAGCACAAAGGGAGATATTTCTAGACTTCTTTTGGAGATTCTGTTAAATTCCTGGTTGAAGAATTGTCCTATTTGGTTTGCTAATTACTCCTTCACACCTATACACACACACACACACACACACACACATACACACACATATACACAAACACACATACACACTCACTCATATTTGTGTGTATAAAGTGAGTATAAATGTACATAAATATATATTTTTTCTCTCTGACCCTTCATAGATCTACTCTATTACTTCTCTAGTGCTCCTTCATTACTCAATGGGTCCTTTATACTTCACTGTATAGTATTCTTACTCCAAGCTATGCACTCAAACGTAAAGTTTCAGAACCAGGACAGAAACTCATATACTTGGAGGTAGGCACTGATGCAGAGATCATGGAGGGGTGTTATTTACTGGATTTCCTTGTGATGGCTATTTTTGGTTGTCAGCTTGACTACATCTGGAATTAACTACAATCCAGAAATGTAAGGCACACCTGTGATCCAGATCTTGAGGCTGGAAGACAGGTTTCCAAACTGGACCATAATATGGATATCTTAATACATGGTGATCATGAAAATCTTAGTCCTAGGAAAGATAGTACACACCTTTAATTCAAGAAAATTAAGGCAGGCAGATATCTGAGTTCAAGGTCAGCCTGACACAAAGCAAGTGTTAGATCCAGGCATGGTGATACATACATTTAATCTGGGCCACACCTTCTATTGGAGGCCCACTTCTACAGAAGACCAGCTTAAACAACTAACATCATGGGACTAAGCAACTACTAGATCCTAGGATAGGATCCTTCCCATTCACAGCTGTCCACTGTTGGTTTAGTTGGACTACATACTGTAAGCCATTTCAATAAATTGCCTTAGTAAATAGAGACATTCCATAAATTTTGACTCAAGAGACTCCTAAGTAAGGTACTCTTTATGACTTTCTTAGCCTAATTACTTGTAGAATATAGGACTACCAATCCATGATGGGATGGGATGTTCCCCTAATACTTGATTTAAAAAAATATCTGATTTTTAAAAAAAATGCTCTAAGGCTCGATACCCTAGTGTAGGGGAATGCTAGGACAGGGAAGAAAGAGTGGGTAGGTTGGTGAGTAGGGGGAAGAGAGATAACATAGGGGGTTTTGGAGGAAAAACCAGGAAAGAGGATAACATTTGAAATATAAATAAAGAAAATATCTAATAAAAAATGCCCTATAGGCTGACTACATCTTCATATTATTAAGGCATTTTCATAATTAAGGTTTCCTCCACTCAAATGACTCTAACTTCTGTCAAGTTGACGTAAAACTATCCAGCACACATAGTACCTTAAACAATAGGGACATCTCAACTTTGAGGAACAAACAAGGGACATAGTATAATTTATAATTTCCAGGACTATCTTATACAATCCTGATCAACAAATCAAAAAGAGCTTCTCATGAGTATTGTTGGGATTTTTGTTAGATGGATTTTAGATCATGAAAGGAACATTGGCAGCTGAAATGAGGCAATTTTTATATGAATAATATGTGTAAATGTATATTGTCTTATATGTGTTATATGAATATTACTGTTCCCTTCTCTATTGCTTCCTCATCCCCTCTCCCATAATTGTCCTACTTTACATCCCTGTTAACCAATGTTACTCTAGGTTAAGTAATCACATTTGAAGATTTGGAGCTTTGGAGGTAAGAACCTCATATTGCAAAGAATGTGTGACATTTATTGTTCTGGGTCTAGTTTACCTCACTTAATACAATCTTTTCATAGTTCTATTTGTTTACCTGAACAATTATTTATTAATTGCTTATTAATGCTGTTATTTTTCTCTAGAGCTGAATAGCATACTATGATGTATATGTCCCAGATTATCATTATCCAATCTGCAGCTGGTGAAAATCTATAATGTTTCTATTTCTTAACTATTGTGAATGGAGCAACCAGACCCCTCTCCTGAACTCCCAGGGACTAAGCCATCAACAAAGTAGTACACATGGCTGCAGCTGCATATGTAACAGAGATTGGCCTTGTCATGCACCAATGGAAAGAGAGGTTCTTGGTCCTATGAAGGCTTGATAGATTCCCCAGTGTATGGGAACCAAGAGCAGGGGGTGGGAGGTGGGGTGGGAAGGTGGATGGAGGAACACCATCACAGAAACAGGGAGAGGGAGGATGTGATAGGGTATATCCGGGAGGGAGGGAAACTGGGGAAGGGGATAACATTTAAAATGTAAATAAAGAAAATATCCAATTTTTTTAAAAGCTATTTTGAGTAAAACTTTCATTTTAGAAGTTCCCAAGACCTCCCTGGGAATTAACATCCTACTGGACAGAGAGAGACATGTACGTACTTGTTGGCAAGTTAGGACATGAATGTTAGGCAAGACAAGTCCTGTACTGTAGTTGAATACCCCACTTATATAAATGTATATATAAACCAGGATAAATGGCACCATAAAGACACATACTTCAGTAAATTCCCTATCCCTACATCATGATTGGTAGAATAACGTTGCACAGATAATTGTGTATTTCACTTTTTAAAGCTCTATATAACTCTGGCTGGGGATCACACTTCAGTTCCCAAGACAGACTGTGCCCATGATCAATCTTGGGGTTTTGACGTGTGCATTCAATAAACCCTGTTTGACTGAGATTCCTGTCTGAGTGGTTTGTGTGGCGATTCTAAGACCCCAATAGTCACCAGTGTAAAGGACCTGTAAAGGTCTGTTTAATACAATCAGTTGGCTCAAATACAAACCAAGGTTATTTGAAATTCAGTGGAGAAACTGCAAACTTGGTATTGATTAGAGATGTAACTAAGACTTATGTAATCAGAGAATGTTTACTAACATATTATAAGTGTGTTTTTGCAGTGATGTGGGTATTATATGTATATGCGTGAGCAGGTATATTGGTGCACATGTGTGCATGAATATAGAGGATTTTACATAGGTAGATGTCGATATATATTACTGAATTACTCTAATCCTGATTTTCCCTCTCTGAGCATCCCTCTAACAGCATCTTAGCATGTGGTGAGATAAATGTCTACCTTTCACTCCTAGTCATCTACTGGAATTCTGTTTGAGGTTTTCAAAAATCTTGTGCATGCTATCACACTCACTGTGTGGATTTTTGTGTCTGAAAATAATTATTACCTTGAAGTTATTTAAAATCTCTTATTCCTAATAATCTGATCCAGAACCCTCTAGGCAGTGTCGATTATTTCTTAAGTAAAGCACTTGGTGTTATTTTAGTTATTTGATTTTGAATAGTATTTTTTGAATTAACATTTCAAATAAGGCCAATCTAGAGAATAGAATCATTCTACAATGGTTAAACTCAATAATACAAAAAGATGCTGTTATTTGTCTAAAAGTTTGTACATTTCTGGTGTAATTTTTACTGTATCAGTGACATCAGAGTATAAAATTCAGAATGGGATGCCCATTCAGTGTAATATCAATGTTAATTACACCTATTTGCCAACGTGGAATCCTCCCACATATTTACCCTCAGTGAGATATTATTTGAATCTAAAAATTGCTATAGAATGAATGAACATTTCTGACACACAAATTTATTGCTAATGCATTACTACTTATTGCTAAATCTGAATGCAAACCTAGATATTGAGGGAAGGTTAATAATGCAGACATAGAAATTTAGGTGCAGGTGCGGTTGGTGAGGTGTTAACTTGAAGAAGTAGGGAAGCCAAAGTGATGGTCTCATGGCCTTGCTATGCTTGTCTTTCACTTGCTTCTGTAACTGTTTTAAGACAGGGTACCTCTTTAGGTAACCTGGGGTGTCCTTGAAGTAATGATGCTTCTCGCTCAGCCTCCCAAGCGTAAGAGTTACTGCCTCAGTAAAATTTTTAAAAACTTATTGACATTTAATGGACTGAATATGAAACAATTGAATATTTATACAAATCACAGTATTTTATATACTCAGAAACCTATTATTGATAAACATATCATGTTAATACCTATCAAATTTTTCTCCTATCCTCTTCTATATCATCTCCTCTACTACCATCACCACATGGTGCTCAGCAAATCCATGTGCCACTTCCTTTTACCTCTGATATACATACTTAAAGGAAATCATTCAGTATGCATTAATTTTGACTGTTTTGACGGCTCATAGTAATTATTCAATATGTACTCATGTTAGTATGTGTCTAAGTCATTCATTCTTATTGTAGAAAACAAATACATATGTTCAAATTGAAATAATTATCTCTTCAATATGCCATAAGAATCTTCAGAGGATAATTCATAGGAAAAAGAATTTATTTTGGCTTGTAATTTGAGCAGTTTTGAAGTCAACTGGCTCTACTGATCTGGAACTAGGTTAAGGTAGTGCAACATGGAGATGGGATCTTGTCACAGAGCAGTCTGCTCTAAACTGATGATGATTAAGGCAGACAAAAAGGCAGAGGAGCAGAGATAATGGCTTCTATAGTCATAGCTCTATTTACTATCTCTAATCAGAACAAAATCCTAATAGTTCATTGAACTATGTCCTCATTAGTTGATTGTTATATTGATGATAGTAGCATATTTATTTTCCAGTCACTAGCAATGGAAAAACCTTTTAACATGTGAATCTTCGGAGAGACTGTAATACCAAACATAACATATATTTTATCTAATTTACATGACTATTCAACTATGAATATTTAACATAACAGTTTGATTAACATTATACCTATCTGACAATTTAGATTATTTCCTATTTTTAATTTGTGTGAATGAAACATTAGTATTCATAAAGTTCTTTAGGAGTGAAATGAAATGTGCTACTAATTAAGAAAAACAATTTGACAGACTTTATTTTTTCTGCTTAACTGTCCATGTTGCCACTTTTACTTGGAGAATTATGGTATTATTTGTCTTCTCAGTGTTGGATGTTTAAGAATCCATTATAGCATTGTATTGAGTTTTAATTTGCACTGCTCTAATAATTAATGCCATTTCCATCTCTTCAGGTTATCCTTTCGGCATACATATAATTATCCACATCACTGTGGATTGTTTTACTATTATTTTAAGAATTACTTATGTTTTTATACAATGATTTTATCAGGTACACAATTTAAAAAAAATCTGCATTTCCAGTTTGTAGAATAGCTTTGTGTTTTCTCATGTTGTGCATCAATGAGGGCAATCTCTGAATACTGATGAACTTCTATTTTTTATTTATTCCTTTATTAAGTTCTTTTATTATGCCAGAGCTTCTACGTGTAGCCCTACCTATCTTTGAACTGTGTAGACTAGATTGTTCTTAAACTCAGAGATCATCCTGTCTCTGCCTCCCAAGTATTTTACTAGACAAAACAATTTAAAATCCTTTTTAATATCAAGTTGTTACAGTTTATTTGTTCACGCTGTGAAACCTAAGATAGTATTGTTAGCAACATCAAAAAAAACTCTTTCTACTTGTGGTGTGGCTGAACCTTACAACACACATTTAATATCTCTGGCTGGAATACAAACACAACCTTAGTACATACCTTTAATCCCAAACAATAAAGTTAAAGTTAGTTTGTAAAAGGTAGCAACTATGATTGAAAGTGATGCCTAATTGAATGGCAAAGTGATGAATCAGCGAAAGACTTGACAGAAAAAAATATGCACAACTCTTCAGAGAAGAGAGAGGAACAGAAAGGTATTTAACAGGAATTACAGAGGGAGGAGACAGTTTTATTGGGGCAGTTATATAAAGACAGGTTGCAGAGCGACAAAACTGTAGACACAGTCGAAGACAGAATGAGCAGAAGCTAGAAGATAAGAACAGGTTGCCAGACTTAGTCTGAGGCCAAGCAGAGAAATTCAGGAGAAGCTGAGAGAGGACAGATTGAGTCAGTCCTCTTGGAGGGAAGTTCGAGCCAGAAGAGCTGAGCTGAGCTACACAACCAGAGCTAAGAACGAACTTGAAAGGGTGAGCTTATCCAGCATTCTCAGGCTGGAAAAGTCTAGATAAGTTTATATGGATGCTAGAAGCTTCTAGGACTAGACCTCGGTTAACAGACTGAAACAATAAGCTTCTGACATGACAATTAAATCAGGTAAATAAAAAGATACTTTTACTTCAAGGATTGCATTACAGTTTAAAGCATTTAACTTTAATTTCTTATGTCTCAAGTTAGGTTTTATAAAATTGGTTTCAAAAGCAATACTGTTCAGATTTTTTCCTCAAGCTGGAAATAGAATGACCACTCTCAGTTTCTCCATTTAGCCATTAGTACTCACCAAAAACCATGTAAAGACACAGGAGGAAAAAAAGAAACTATATGCCAGTATAGTTTATATACACAGACATAAAAACTCTCAATAAGATACTTGAAATCTGAATATAGGTATATATTCAAAAGACTATTGTGAAATTCACTAGAAAATTAAAAGGTACCCCATGTTTCTGAATTGATACAATTAATACTGTGATAACAACTAGCACACCAAAAACAGATTTCAGGCTTAGAGCAACTTCAATCAAAGTCTCTTCATAGGAAACTAAATAAAAATTTCTAAACCTCTTCTTCCTCCCTCCAAAACCTCTCATATACCACAACCTACTGTCCTGCAAATTTATGGCTTCTTTTTTCTTTAATTCTAAATACAATAAACATCTTTTGAAAACACAAACTTTAAGAATAGCCATAAAAATCCCAAGCAAACAAATAACACTGAAGAATTTTTGTACCACATTTTAAGTTATATTAAAGAAACAGCGTAATGAAATGCAGGGCGGTATTAATACAAAACAGACATATCTTTTGTTTTAACTTTTTTTTTTTGATTTTTCAAGATAGGGTTTCTCTGTGTAGCCCTAGCTGTTGTGGAACTCACTCTGTAGACCAGGCTGGCCTTGAACTCAGAAATCTGCCTGCCTCTGCCTCCCAAGTGTTGGGATAAAAGGAATGCACCACCACTGCCCGGCTTGTTTTAACTTTCAAAATAATACTGAAAAATACTCTTCTCTCGTACAATATATTCTGATCATAGTTCTCCTGCCTTATACTTCTCCCAGCTCTCTAACCCCCAATCCTACTTGTCCCCAGATTTCTTAACTTTTGTTTCCTCTTCAGAAAAGAGCGGTCCTTCAAGAGATGACAGCAAAATAGAACAAAGCAGGATACAGTAAGACAAGACAAAACTCATAGTGGCTGGACAATGCAACCCAATGGGAGGAAAAGCATCCCAGGAGTAGACAAAAGAGTCAGAGATGTAACTGTATGCAGACTTAGGAGTCCTACAAAGCCACAGAATTAATAGTCATAAGATATGCACAGGATTGATTGCAAAGAAAAGTTATACCACTTCCCTCGACTCCCAACAGTATTATTGCTGACATAAGATTTGAAAACAAGCAAACAAACAAACCAAAACATATTTGTCAGCATTTAACAGCCTTGGAAGCAGGTAGAAGCATTTTTTATTTTTTTTTATTGCACAGAAAGTGGGGTCATGAATATGATAAGGTGTGGTTAGAGAGCACAAGGGGACTTACAGGGGGTGTTGGAAATAGAAATAATTTATATACATTGTAGTTTTGCATAAAATCCCCAATAACATACAAGATAAGACAGTAGTCTGTACTCAAATAATTTTCTAAGTAAAAATTGAAATAGTATATTCCCTATTCTCTCCTGCAAACCTTTGTGATGTCATGTTCTTCAACTCCATAGGCATTGTAATTACCTGTCATATTCAAAATCATTTTGTTTAAACAGTTGTATCCTAGAAATGCATAAATAATAAGAAATCAATGACAACCAGGTGGAACACACTTCTGTTTATTATCTCTATATTTGTACTTAAATTCCAAATTGCATCATTTTCCTATATGTGAATTCTTTCAGAGTTTCTTACAATTTTAGTAACTTTTCTAAACATTTGTCTGCTGTAGGTTTAGAAAGATTGCTCAGTCATTATGAGTGCTAAAGTCTCCTACAGAGGACCCAGCTTCAGTTCCCAGCACCCAGAATAAGTGGTTCACAACATTGCTGCTTAAGCAGGGTCCAATGTACTCTTTGGTCCTCCGCAAGCACCTGCAAACAAGTAGCACAAAAATTAATGCAGGGACAAACATAAAATAGCTATAAGTAAATATTAATTAAGATTTATTTCCCTTTCCTATGGGTTTGCAACCCCATAGGAAGAACAATAGTATTAACTAACTAGACCCCACAAAGCTGTCAGGGACTGGACCATCAACCAAAGAGCACAAATAGGCCAGTCTATGGCCCCTGCTACATAGGTAACAGAGGACTGCCTTACCTGGATTCAGTAGAAGAAGATGTGCTTGGTCCACATCATTTTAATGATGTGGGTAAGTTGAAGGATGTACTCTGATAAAATTTGGAGGAAAATTCTTGTGCATGCAAATTGAATGAAAAAAATGTTAGTATGAGTTTAGATAAAAATAAGCATAGTAGCAAAGACATATATTTGGAATCACACAGAGAAATTCATAAGACTCTTTATAGAGAAAATAAACTATTGACTTTATTTTAAATACATCTAAATTGTGTAGGGGTAGACAACAGATGACATGGAAAAATAACAGGAAATAACCAGGAAAAATGAAATGACAGTTTGTAAATTACTGGACACGTGAATAATACAATAGATATTCATGTGCCTCATGCCCCTGCCTGGAGAAGCAAGCATGTAGAAGAATGAATTTTCTTTAGGATTCTTGGAATTCATCTATACATACAGTAAAGCCTAGGTTTTCCATCTGCAAACTGCAGTGGGAGTGCATTTAAGTAGTGTTTTCAGGAATTGCTCAATATTAACATCTATGTTATCCATAAGTTAAAAGTAACTAAAATAGTTTCAATAAGAATAACAACACTAGCATACACGCTATCATGGAAAAAGAAAATCTCATCAGATCCTCCTCCTAGACAAAGAGTCAACTATTAGATGATGAGAGGAAGAATATCCTGCCCTGGAATGAGCACCTGAAAAGTTATCCAACTTATCAATACAATGTTATGTGCATAAGCAACATTAAATGGACTCAGAAATTAGTACATTATTGTGTAAGTACAAATTTGTACTTACACGATAATGAAAGAAAAAGTGGCTATATTTGATAGAAAGTTTGGGGTGTTATAGGAGAGTTGTCAGAAGGGGAGGACATGAGTCAGATTAGAAGAGAGAAAGAAAAGGGTAGAAGTGATACAATCATATTTTATTTTATCTTAGTTTAGTTTAGTTTTTTGAGACAGGGTTTCTCTGTATAGCCCTGGCTGTCCTGGAACTCACTCTGTAGACCAGGCTGGCCTCGAACTCAGAAATCCACCTGCCTCTGCCTCCCAAGTGCTGGGATTAAAGGCGTGTGCCACCACCACCTGGCATATTTAATTATAATAAAAATTAAATAAGTATTTATTCTAACAAATTGGCCTGATGATTGACAATGATGCATATGACATTATTCTTTTATTGAAAATAGATGTGTCTCTTATAAAATATATCCTGACCATGGTTTCCCAGCTATCAAATCCTCTCAGCTCTTCTCCAGATTCCGTTTTCTTTTTTTTTTTTTTATTTTAGATATT
>NW_022196900.1:307358-312469 GCF_008632895.1 Mastomys coucha | reverse complement strand
AGAGCTAAACAAAGAATTCTCAATTGAGGAACACCGAATGGCTGAGAAGCACCTAAAGAAATGTTCAGATTCCCTTTTCCCAGATCTACTTTCCTTCAGAAAGTGGGAGGCCTCCAAGAGACAACAACCAAATAGGACTAAATAAAATACATTAAGACAAGGCCAAGGCTGGCCAAGACAACCCAACAGGAGAAAGAGTCTCAAGAGCAGGAAAAATAGTCAAAAGAACTGGTGTTGGTTCCCCCAGTTTGGAGTCCCAGAGAAACACCAAGCTGACAGCTGTAACTTACAAGCAGATAGAGTGTGCAGACCCTTCTAGGACTCGTGCTTACTGCCTCACTCTCTGCTAGCCCATGTGAGCCCTATTTATTTATTTCAGGAGTCTGAATGGGGAAACTTTCCCCGTTGCACAGGAAACTTACAGATCCCCTTTCTCTTAGTGTCCATTCCCTCTGACTCCTAGAATCTTTCTCCCTTCTTCTGTGGGATTCTCTGATCTCAGAAAGGAGAAGGGACCATATGGAGGCATACAATTTAGAATATCTCTTTGCCTAATAGCTGACTTTGGGTCTCTGCACCAGCTCCCAGCTTGGGCCAGAGAAACACTCTCTGAGGATGACTGGACAAAGCAGCAATCTTTGAGTACAGCAGAATATCATTAGAAATCATCTCATTTACATTTTTAGACCATTTGTGTTTGTTTCTACGCTAGGTTACTAGGCTATCCATTCTCGAGTTCATGGCTATCGAAGCATTGTTGAGAATGTTCTCCTTCCGGTGGAGTAGGCCTTACTTGAAAGGAGACATTGGGTGACCATTTGCACAAGTTCTTTGCAACCATAGCCCCAGTAGATCTTGCAGCAGGACTGGTTGTAGGTCAAAAAGTTGGGTAGCTGCATTTGGTGTCCAGGTTTCTTTTCCATAGCATGGAGAAAGGAGTCTTTCTTTCTGCAACCTTCCCACACCAAAGAGATTGGAATATAGGGTTGAAGGCTCAGTGTAGGCACCAGCTGGACCTCTCCATTTTCAATGAACTGTATGGATGTTATCCTTAGCAATGGCACTCACTGTCCGTTTGGAAATTACAACACTCCTATCTTGAGCCTGGGTTATTTGGGGATCTCCCCTAGAAGATTTTGGACAACAACCTAACAAAATGCAACCTAGTCCTGATCTGGGAGCTTTACCTCGTTACAAGAGATAGTGAGTGGGCATCCTGTATCCTTCATTACTAAGACTCCTAACTAGTGTCACCCTCATATAGTCTAGGAAGTTTCTATTGTAGCTTCCACAATGCTTCCTAAGTGCACCCCATTTCCAGCCGTCTTTCCCAGCAGTCTCTCCATCCATCCCATCTACTCCCACAGCTGATCCCTCTTGCTCTCATCCATGTACAGCTGACCTCCCTCAATGCATGTATTGGTTAGAGTTACACCAAGATTTTTTATATTATCTGAGGTTATTGTGAAAAGTATTGACTCCCTTATTTCCTTATCAGTCTGTTTCCATTTGTAAATATAAGGGCTGCTGATATTTTTAGTTAATGTTTTTATTTAGATACTTTACTGAAAATGTACATAAGCGGTAAGAGTTCCCTGTTGAAATGTTCAAGGTTACTTATGTATATTATCATATCATTTGCAAAAAATACTTTAACTTTTGCCTTTATAATTTGTGTCCCGTTGATCTCCTTCAGTTGTCTTATTGCTCTAGCTAAAACTTCAAGTTGTATACAGAATAGAAGAGGAAAGAGGGGAGAACCTTGCCTTGTGCCCAATTACAATGGCATGGCTTTGAATTTCTCTCCAATTGATTTGATGTTGGTTAGAGACTCACTGCAAACTGCCTTTATTATGTTTAACTATGTCCCTTGTATCCCTAATCTCTCCAGGACTTTTATTCGATAGTGTATTGGATTTTCGCAAAGCATTTCAACATCTAATGAAGATGATCATGTATTTTCTTTTTCTTTCAGTTTGTTTACATGCTGGGTTACATTTACTGACTTTACTATATTGAACCATATCCACCTTTCTGGGATGAAGCCTCCTTGATTATGGTGAATGGTGTTTTTGATGTGTTATTAGGTTTCATTTGCAACTATTTTATTGACTATATTTGCATCTATGTTCATAAGGGAAATTTATCAATAATTCTCTTTCTTGGTTAAGTCTATGTGGTTTGGATATGATGGTAATTGTGGCTTCATAAACTAGCAATGTTTCTCCTGTTTCTATTTTGTGGTGTTTTAACAGCAGCTCTTCTTTAAAATAAGGTAAAATTTTGTGCTGAAATTGTTTGCCCTGTTTTTGTGTTGCTGTTATTGTTGTTGTTTTGGTTTTGGTTTTGTTTGACTTATTTTCTAGAAGACTTTTAATGACTGTCTCTATTTCACTAGGAGTTATAGGGGTTATAGGTATGTTTAAATTGTTTGTTCTTAATTTAAATTTGACGAGTAGTTTCTATAAAGAAAATTATCCTTTTATTTAGATTTTTTAAATTCACTAGAATACAGGTTTTAAAAGTGTATCTTTATGATTCTTTGAATTTTTTGGTGTATATTATGTTCCCCTTTTCACTTCTGATTTTGTTAAATTGGATATTTCCTTTGTAATTTGGTTATTTTGGATAAGGGATTGTTTACACTGTTGATTTTTTTCTAAGAACCAACCTTTCTTTCTTTGATTACTTCTATTCCTGTCTTTGGATTTTATTAATCATCCCTCACTTTGATTACTTATTGCCTTTTATTTTTCTTGGGAGTGCTTACATATTTTTCTTCTAGAGCTTTCACATATGCTGTTAAGACTCATAAGAAATATCTCCAAACTTTTGTATAGGCACTTAATGCTATAAAATTTCCATTAGCACCGCTTTCATTGTGCCCCAGTTTGTGAATGTTGTGTATTCATTTTTACTTAATTCCAGAAACTCTTTAATTTCCTTCATTATTTCTGTCTTTCCACATTTTTTCCTTAAGTAGAATGTTCATCAGTTACTGTGAGTTTGTAAACTTTCTCCTTTTTTCAGTGGTTGACATCCAAGTTTAATTATTGGTGATCTGATAGGATATATAGAGTTATTTCAGTTTTCTTGTATCTGTTGAGATGCACTTTGTGTCTCAGTATTCTGTCAATTTTAGAGAAAGTTCCATGAGGTACTGAGAAGAAGAAGTGTATATGTATGTATGTATGTATACATGTATGTATGTATGTATGTATGTATGTATGTAAGTATGTATATGTAAGCAAAATTAATTTGGCACTGTCATTAAATCCTTTTTAAATTTGTTTCCATTAATTAATTTATTTATTCACTTTATATATCAATTGCTGCCCCAGCTCATCCCAGTAAACCCTCATACTTTCCTCCAGTCCTCTCCTTCCCTTCTCCTCTGAGAGGATGGAGGCCCCCCTTAGGTATCCTCCAAACCCCAACTCCAGAAATTTAAGCCTCTACAGAGCTAGGCTCATCTTTTCCCACTAAGGCCAAACAAGTCAGTCCAATTAGGGGAACAGGATCCACAGGCAGGCAACATATTTAGGGACAGACCCTGTTCCAGTTTTGGGGAGAATTCACATGAAGAATTCAGTGTGCTGCACCTCTGCTACATAAATGCTGGGAGCTCAATCCAGGTTGTGTTTGCTCTTTGATTGGTTACTCAGTCTGTGAGAATCCATGTTAATTGACTCTGCTGGTCTTCCTGAGTAGTTCCTATCCACTTTTGGGACATTCAACCCTTTCCCCAACTTTTCACAAGAGTCTACCAGCTCTGTTCAATTTCTTTCTCAGCCTGTTTATCATTTGTATAAAGGAGGTCTACTGATTTCTTTGAGTTAATTGTCCACCCAGCCACTTTGCTGAACCTCTTTGTCAGTTGTAAGAGTTCACTGATATAATTTTGGGGGTTGATTATGCATGCTATCTCATCATCTACAAATAGTGATACTTTGACTACTCCCTTTCCAGTATTTATCTCCTTGATCTCCTATACTATTCTTATTACTCCAATTAGGACTTGAAGTACTATATTGAAGAGAAATGGAGAGAATGCACAGACTTGCCTTTCCTGGCTTTTAGAGAAGTTGCTGTACATGTCTCTCCATTTAATTTGATGTTGACTATCATTTTGCTATATGTTGCCTTTGTTGTGTTTAGGTATATGCCTTGTATTCCTAATCTTTGACCTTTCCAAGACTTTTAACATGAAGAGGTGTTGGATTTTGTCAAAGTATATTTCTTAAAATTTATTTACCTGGTAGATTGATTACATTGTTGGGTTTTCTTATATACTGCACCACTCCCCCATCCCTGGGATGAATCCTACTTGATCATGGTAAATGATGTTTTTGATTTGTTCTTGGATTTGGTTTGTGAGTATTTTATTGAATATTTTTGTGTCAATGTTCATAAAGGTAACGTGTGTGAAGTTGTCTTTAATTGTTGCATTTTTGCCTAGTTTAGGTATCAAGGTAATGATGGCATCATAGAATAAGTTTGGCAATGTTCCTTCTATTTCTATTTTGTGAAATAATTTGAGTAGTATTGGTATTCGATCTTTTTAGAATGTCTTGTACAATTATACACTATAACCATCTGGACCTAGGCTTTTTTTATTTTTATTTTTTATTTTTTGGTTGTGAGAGTTTTGATAACTCCTTCTATTTCCAGGACTACTTAAATAATTTAGTTGATCTTGAGTTAACAATGGTAAATTTCTATCAAAAAAAAATCATCAATCTCTCCAATTTTGTGCACTACTGGTCTTTGAAGTAAGACCTAATGATTATTTTTAAAAGTTTCCTCAGTATCTGTTATTTCTGCCTCTTCATTTCGGATTTAGTTAATTTGGATACTGTCTATTGACCTGGCCTGCAGGTCACATTATTCGGGGGAACGAGGAGGGTCACAACCTGTGAATAAAGAATGGGCGAGAGAGAGACGACAGGACTCAAGGAAGCATTGCTTGTCAAGAGCCGTTTACTTAGTGCAGCCTAGCATATTTAGAGCAAAAATCTTGGAGGGGAGGGGGAGAGGAAGGAAGGAGATGGAGGGTTACAAACTCTTCTGGGGTTGAGCTCCAGTGTGACAGGTGAGGAGGGGGTGGATTT
>NW_022196900.1:306298-307243 GCF_008632895.1 Mastomys coucha | reverse complement strand
TTAATGCCAGCTCCGTCTCTGACTTACCAGGTCCCTGGTCGTGGGGAGAGAGCCAGGGTGGGTCAGGGTGGGCCTTAGGCTTTTTTGAATAGAGGGGGAGATGGGATGGACCATTCCTAGCGAGACCCAAGGCAAAACCTATCTTTCCAGTGTCCTTCTCGTAAGACCCAAAAGTTGAGAGGCTGGCCAAAGGGCGGGGAGTCTGGGGCACGTGGGGCCACAGAGATGGGAGCCTGCGATGGCTCTTCAGTGTCAAGGCGATGATAGTGGACCTGCACCGGTTTGGTAGTGGTGTCAACCTGATTTTTAACAAAGGTAGTTAGATGATTGAATGCCCAAGGGCCAAAGGAGAGAAGAAGGAGGCCCACAAATGGTCTCAACAAGCTGGGAAGGAGGGTGGTGAGCCATGGGGAGGCAGAGAACCAATTTTGATACCAAGATTCTTGTTTCTCTCTGGCTTTTTGACGTTCTTCTAGAGCCTTAGTAACTTTGTCTAAACTATTTTGAGCCAGTCCAGTCTCACTTACATAAAAACAACATTCTTCTTTGAGGGCAGCTCATAGACCTCCTTCTTTTAAAAACAGTAAATCAAGGCCTCTCCAATTTTGGAGGACCACCTCAGCCAGGGAGTCAATAGAATCTTTAAGTTCTTGTATACTATCTCTCATGTTGGTAATGTCTTTATCAATAAGGCACTGTAATTCTGCAAAGCCTTGTTTGGATGTAATCAGAGAGGCAATGTCTGTGCCTGCGCCCATGGCACTAATGCCAAGAATAGTGGCAATGGTCAGAGCTGTAATAGGTTCTCTTTTAATTCTGGGGTGGATGGATACCCCCTTTTCTACAAAATTCAAAAATTCTTCAGGGTTATAAACCAAGAAGCAAGGGAGGAGAATAACCATAACGCACCAATCCCGATTACCCAGAAAGATAGGGGAATACAAA
>NW_022196900.1:305434-305910 GCF_008632895.1 Mastomys coucha | reverse complement strand
AAGAGGGGAGGGTGGAGGAGGGGGGCGATAAGGGGTCCCTCCGGTGTCACTATTAGTAGCCAGTGGAAGTGGCGGGCCTCGAGGAGGCCCATTAGGGCAGTCACAAGCAAAATGACTAGGCTGGACACAGGAAACATGAAGAGTTCCCAGAGGCAGAAGCAGCGCCAACAGCCATAATGGCCTTGGTAAACTTGTCAGTAATGGGGTCTACCTCCCGGCACATCTGAATCATTTCATCAAGGTCTTTCCCTTTATATCTGCCCCTCAAGGCCGTTTTACAGGCCATATTGGCATTTTTATAGGCCAATTGTGAAAGTAACTTATTATCGGCCTGACCGGGGCCAAGGGAGTATTCGGCCGTCTCCAAAAGACGGGCCACAAAGTCACTGAAGGGTTCTTGGGGTCCCCGTAAAATTTTTGTCATAGGTGAAAGAACAGTCCCCGGGGAGGGAATGCTTCTCCAAGCAGCGAGGGCT
>NW_022196900.1:303629-305213 GCF_008632895.1 Mastomys coucha | reverse complement strand
TACTAAGGGACCATCTATGAGCAGTGCAGCGGCCTTGTTGGTAATTTTTTCTAATGACATCACGGCACTGGTCAACCCAATCAGCATGCCAGGCAAGAAATTGACCACGAGTGAGGACTGACTGAGCAGTTGTAATCCACTCCTTTGGAGTCAGGTGTCCACCTTCAGCAAGGTCTTCAAGGAGTGAGAGGGTAAAGGGGGTGTTGGGGCCATAATTTCTGACAGCAGAATTGAGTTTTTCCAATTTTTTGAATGGGAGCCGGCAATAGACCGCGGGGACAGGAACTGAGTCATCGGTCTCACTTTCATTCTCATTATCAAGTTCAAGGCCGCTAGCAGACTGTTCGGCCTCTGAATCAGAGTGTTCATGAGTAGGAAGGGGGTCTTTGCATGTGGATCGCAGAGGTGCAGAGGAAGAAAGAAGGAGAGAAGGGGTAGAAGAAGGAGCAGAGGCTGGAGCAGATGGGCGTGTCTCGGATCAAGTGACAGGCAGTTGAGGCGGACGAGGACTAGAGGCAGGAGCGGGCTCTCCAGTAGTCTGAGAACAAGTGACAGGAAAAGTCAAGTGGACTGAGGGGCGCTGTGAGAGACAGGGATGAGTGTTAGAGGAGGAAGAGCAGAGAGTTGCAAGGTGAGAAAAACATTCCTGGATTTGAAGAATCTCGGTCAGTTCCTGAATTTGGGAGATGAGGCGAGTCTTCATGTCTAAGAAAGAAGGTGGAAGGGCAGAGGCGATGTTAGGAGGCAGGGGAGGGGCAGAGGACAGGGTTGGGGGAGGCCAATCTTCAGAATGATAACGGGCAGCTTCCTCCTCAAGGGCAGCAGCATTGCCAGGGTTGAGCGGTTCAGAAGTTGCGAGGAAGGCAGCGGGGACAGAGGGAGAAGAGGTGGGTTTTATGGGTGCAGACGGTTGGCAGAAGACTGGAGCTCAGAGAGGTTTAGAAAGGCCCTTCTCTGCAGCGGAGAAAGGGTCATCATAGGGAGGAGAATGATGACAAGGGGAAGGAACCGGAGGGACCTGTGAGGGGAGAGGTGAATAGAGGGGAGAAGAGGGAGTGGCAGCAGGCAAGGGCGGAATCTCACAGCCCTCCTGTGGCATATCAATGAGAGTAAAGGCAATAGAGGCCTGAGATGGAGAGCGAGAGAGCGAAGGGGGACGGGACCCAGGCCAGGACTGTGAGAGACAGAGTTCTGGAACTGAGAGGAGCTGACATTTCCCCGTATCGGAATCAGCGCCCTCAAGAATGTCTCGGATAAGACCCCAAAATGAAAAGATCGTTGCCATGACTGCTTTGTCTCCTTCAAGTTTTATTTTTTCATTAAGTTCACGACCAACCTTCTGCCATTTCTTGGGGTGGATAACTGGCCCGTCAATCATAAACCAAGGGCATGTCTCATCAATAAAGATAAAAAATCTTACCAAGTCCTTTTTCTTTACCCTTATGCCCTCTCTCTGAGAGCTTCTTTTAAGTCCTTTATTTTTTTTTTTATGATGAAAATTAAAAATGTATTTTTATTTTTATGCTTAGAAGACAATGGGTTTGGTGGTACATGGCCTTGCATATAAATGAATGGCTCCAATTT
>NW_022196900.1:291538-302837 GCF_008632895.1 Mastomys coucha | reverse complement strand
TGTTGCAGTATTTTTTGGGTATATGCCCAGGAGTGGTATAGCCGGGTCCTCTGGTAGTACTATGTCCTTTATAAAGCGGACTTCTTTTGACATGGAATGGCCCATTCTTGAGATGTCTAAGACGGATGGCTTACCTAATGACTTGAGCAACCGGGCAAGCAGCGTCAATCATGAACCTGGATTCGATCTTGATCTTAATCCGTCTGGGAGGTGACCCGTGCCTCGAGCCCCATGTTGGGCGCCACCTGACCTGGCCTGCAGGTCACGTTATTCGGGGAAACGAGGAGGGTCCCAACCTGTGAATAAAGAATGGGCGAGAGAGAGATGACAGGACTCAAGGAAGCATTGCTTGTCAAGAGCCGTTTACTTAGTGCAGCCGACCATATTTAAAGCAAAAATCTTAGAGGGGAGGGGGAGAGGAAGGAGGGAGATGGAGGGTTACAAACTCTTCTGGGGTTGAGCTCCAGCGTGACAGGTGAGGAGGGGGTGGATTTCCATGAATGTTCTTTTCCCTGGGCCAAGCTGGATCCTTGTGATTGTCAGGCAGGATGTTAATCTCCGGGTTCTCAATTAGCTGGGGCAGGATATTTATCTCAGGGCTCTCATGGTTTCCAACAGTCTATCTTCATTTTAGTTTGGCTGATAGTTTG
The DNA here is from genome assembly GCF_008632895.1 of Mastomys coucha. Classification (NCBI taxonomy): domain Eukaryota; kingdom Metazoa; phylum Chordata; class Mammalia; order Rodentia; family Muridae; genus Mastomys; species Mastomys coucha. The sequence goes on along the minus strand of NW_022196900.1, from coordinate 302,187 downwards.
TCTATCTTGTTGATTTTTCTCAAATAACTAACTCCTGGTTTTGTTGATTCTTTGTATTCTCCTCTTTGTTACTAACTGACTGATTTCAGCCCTCTTGATTTGATTTTTTTTTCCTGCTCTCTACTCCTCTTTGGCATATTTGCTTTGTTTTGTTCTAGAGCTTTTAAGTGTGTTGTTAAGTTGCTATTATGAGCTATCTCTAATTTCTTTCTAAAGGCACATAACGCTATGAGCTTTCCTCTTAGGACTACTTTCACTGTATACTATAAGTTTGGGTATGTGTTGTGTCTTCATTTTCATTGAATTCTAGAAAGTCTTTGATTTCTTCCTGTATTTCTTATTTGACCCAGCGGTAGAAAGTGATTCAGGTTCTATGAATCTGTCGGCTTTCTGTTATGCCTGTTTTTTATCGGCATCCAGCTTTAATTCATAGTGCTCTGAATAGATGCTTAGGGTTATTTCAATCTTGTTGTATCTTTAAGGCTTACTTTTTGATAGAGTATATGATTAATTTCGGAGAAGGTTCCATGGGGTGCTAAGAAGAAAATATATTCTTCTGCATTTGTGTGAAATATTCAGTAGATATCTCTTAGGTCCATTTGATTCATAACATCCATTTGTTTCCTTTGTTCTCTGTTCAGTTTCTGTTTCAATAACATTAGTAAGAGTAGGGTGTTGAAATCTCCTTTATTAATGTGTGGGGTTTGGTGTGTGATACAAGCTTTAGTAATTTTTCTTTTATTAATGTGATTACCCCTGTGTTTGTGGCATTGGTATTCAGAATTGGGATATCATCTTGGTCGATTTTTCCTTTGGTGAGTGTAAAGTGTCTTTCCCTATCTCTTTTAATTACTTTTGGCTGAAAGTCTATTTTATATACTCACTAATAAGTGGATATTAGCCAAAAGGTACAGAATACCTTGGATACACCCACAGAAATCAAGAAGGTTATCAAACTGAAAGGCTTAAGTAAGGATCTTTCAATCCCACTTGGGAGGGTGAAGAAAGCAATCACAGGAGACAGAGAGAGGGAGGGATGTGGATGGGAGAGAGACAGGGGAGGGGAATAGGGGAACATTTTCAAGTATTGGAAGAGGGAGAAATAGGAGAGAAGCCCAGAGGGCCAGCAGAATGACTAGAAATGTACAGTCTCGAGGGATGGGAGGTGAGGAGACCCTCTACAATGTACCATTTGGTGATTGAAAATTTTGCTGGGTATTATACCCTAGGCTGGCATATGTTGTCTTATAGGGTCTGCAAAACATCTGTCCAGACCCTTGTGGCTTTTACAGTCTGTGTTGAAAAGTCAGATTTAAATCTGACATGTGTGTCTTTATGTTACTTGGTCATTTTTCCTTGCATTTTTTAATTTACCTTTTTGCTCAACATATTTAGTGTTTTGATTGTTATGTGGCAGAAGGATTTTCTGTTCTGTTCCAATCTATTTGATGTTCTGTAAGCTTACTTTATGTTTATAGCCATCTCTTTCTTTTAGGTTGGAGAGATTTTCTTCTATGATTTTGTTGAAGATATTTTCTGGGTTTTTGTTCTGGGAACCTTCTTCCTCTTCTGTTCTGATTATTCTTAAGTTAGGTCTTTTCATAATGTCCCAAATTTCCTAAATGTTTTGTGTTAGAAACTTTTTAGATTTGGCATTTTTCCTTGACCAATGTATCATTTACTTCTATTGTAAATTCTAAGCATGAGATGCTTTCTTCCATTTCTTATGTTTCTGTTGATGATGCTTGCCTCTGTATTTCCTTTTCTCCTTCATAGATTTTTCATCTCCAGGGTGCCTCTGTTTGTGTTTACTTTATTGTTTCTATTTCCATTTTCAGTTCTTGAACAATTTTGTTATTGTCCTTCACCTGTTTGATTAAATTTTCTAGTATTTATTCACTTCCTCTTTAAAACATCACCTGTTTGAGTGTATTTTCCTTTATTTCTTTAAGAAATTTATTTATTTCCTTTTTAAAGGTCTTTATCTTTATAACATGAGATTTAAGGTTCTTCAAGTGTGCTAGGATATCTAGAGCTTGCTGTACTAGGAGAGCTGGGTTATGATGTTGCTATATTGCTCTGGTTTTTCTTGTGTTCTTGCACTACTCTTGAGTCATCTGGTTGTCTCTGATGTTAGCTTGCCCTGATGGTAGCGAGCCTCTGGGTCTGCATGTAGAGCTGGTAGTCTCTAAAGGCAGCAGGTGTCTGGTTGTCATGGGTGACATCATTCCTCCAGGGTAGCAAACAGAGCTGGTTTTCCTGTATGGCAGCATGACCCCTGGGCAACAGTCAGAGCTACGGCCAGATGAGTGGTATGCAGATCTGGATTGAATGTAGATGTGTGGTCCAGAAGTTGAAGCACATAGCAAACTGGGCAGACCTCATGGCCGCAGAGAATATTGGGCCCAGCAAACAGAGGATTGGTGAGTGGGTAATTTACCTGCTTATTTAAGGTGTCTGCCAGCCTCCAGGAAGGTAGGTAGAACTGTGGCTCAGGGAACGATATGCAGATTCAGGATTGCAGGTAGAGGTGTGATCCACATGATAGAAGCAGGGGGCAGGACTGATTTCATGGCTACTGGGCTTGCAGGTGTTCCAGCAGACAGGGCCTATCATTATATCTTAAAGTATTAATGTTAAAGAAATACTTATCCCATGTATTTAAAAGCAAAAACATATTTAAAATGAAATGAACTGAAAAATTATAATTATAAAATTGAAATGAAAATGAAAATTATAAAGACACTACATATTATACATATATATGTATATATGTGTGTATATATATGTATATACACACACATAAATATATATATATATATATATATATATATATATCCACTTGAATTTATACAATAATTTTATTTGTGTTGTTCCCCATATAGTGCAAGGAACAGAAAATGAATTAATTATCATATACTTCTTTTTTACTGTTAGTTTTCCTGTCTAGTAGTTCTGGTATCAATTTTGTTATTTACCCATAAAGGTCCTCATGTAATTGTTTAATTTCTTTCTTCAGTATAATGAGGAGATTGAATTCTTTTATCCCCTTTTATGATTTTCTCTGAGTTTGTCTATGTTTTGAGAAATTCTATGTGACATTTCTTCTTTATATCCAGCTAAAACCAATGGTATTTTATATATTCAATGTTCTTCATAAACTTTCATTGTTAAAGTTTTTAAAATACTCAGATATTTCTAGGTATATGCATTATTTTGTTTTCTGTTCATGTGTGTTTGTACTGTCTCACGTTTTTAGGTTATGTTTTAATGAATTTCAAAAATGGCAAATTCTCACTCTTTCATACACACATTCTTCCCTGCACTGTTTCTCATATCCATTGAGATTCCAATTCATTTTATTTTAGTTCATATCCTCTCCTCATGCATTTTATTGACTCTGAAGTTTTTGTTTGTTTTCATTTGTTCTATTTTTTTTGAATTTTTATATTGATGGGCTATAAAATGTGTTGATTTTAAATTTTAGACAGTTTCCTAATCAGCATATCAGTGTAATTCTTTCCTACTGTCATGCCTTCATTTATTTATTTTTCTTAAAATTTTCTGTTGTCAACTTTTTTGATATTTACTATTTATCCAGCATTCTTTCATTAAAAATACATAACAGAAAATTACACTTGTGACTGTTTAGTCATTATCATTATAGGGGTCACATGTTAGTTCCACCATTTCATTTATTTCTTAGTCTAAGGTGTTATCTTTACCTCTTGACAGAAATAGTTTCTTTGCTACAATATGAGATTTGCAGGAAAATGAATGAAAAATTAACTCTGAGAAAAAGGGAATTGAGAAAGAATAATACAGAACAAGAGGAGAAAAAGGAAAAAATAACACTGTGGCTCTTTTTAAAAGTCATAGGGCAAAATAAATATTGTGTTCATGTGTACTAATAAACACAAACACACAGAGAGACTTTTAGATGGAGTTTAAAATATATAGGTTAATAATGCTTCTTAAAGCAAAACTTCCCTTAGTATTGTTGGTTTGGGGCATCTACAAAACTCCTAATACAATATAGAGTGTTGCCTTTGCCCTTTATTGGCTCTAAAAACTTGAAGGTAAGATCTTTTTGTTGTGCATATCACATATTTTAACAAATGACCTGGAACTAATCTGGAAACTTCTTCCCTGAGGACTAGTTTTCTTACTATCTCTAGGTGCTATGTAATCTTCCGTGAGGAAATGCAAAAGTATGATCCTAAGAGCTGTAAAGTCTCAAAAGAATGAAAGTTTCAGCCCAGAAATATTTATCTAGGAGTGCACAGTGGCACTTCTATCTTGGAGGTAAACAACTGCTGTGCAGTTGTACTAAAGGCCAGCCTAGTAGGAGGAAGTTATACCTGGCATTACAATCCTAGCCAAATACCTGTGGTTGAAGGGAACATGAACCCTAGAGGATAATCTACTATGCCAGTTCTCTAAATCAATATACATTCAAAATACATGTTTTCTCTCCTTTTATTTAAAATAGTCTTTTCTCAGCACTTGGGAGGCAGAGGCAGGCAGATTTATGAGTTCGAGGCCAGCCTGGTCTACAGAGTGAGTTCCAGGACAGCCAGAGCTATACAGAGAAACCCTGTCTCAAAAAACAAAAAACAAACAAACAAACAAAATAGTCATTTCTCATACAATATATCCTGATTAGACTTTTCCCTTCTTCTATTTCTTCAAGTTTCTTCCCTATTTTAATAATTATCTTTACATTCCACTAAAGATATTTTTCATTCCTCATCAAAGGTGATTCATTTTCATTTGGACAAATACAGAAGTTATTGGAAAGATCCAGGAAATGTATCAAAATGAAGAGAATAAATGACCCTGGGCAGATAGACCCAATAGATATACAATGTATATTTATCTATGTATGCTGTAGATACTGAAGACCCATTGCAATGGAAGGTGAAGAAAGACTGAAAGTGATGAAACACCAGAATTCTTGCTGTGTGATAATATGATCTAGATTTACCAAGGATTCCACACAAGACCTGCACTGCAACCAAAACAAGCCTCATGCTCTCACAGATGGAACAAATAACACAAGCTTCCATCCATAGCTAAAGAGCGCCAATAAATGGCTACTGAGAGAGGAAGAATTGTTTTCCAGGAATTAATCTCTGCTCCCTTGTTCAGTACCATACACTTCTTCTTAAACCCATGCACATATGAGAAATACTAGGTAGATTTGTATATTGTGTACATTCATACCTACATGGGTACAATGTGAAATATGAATCACTTAAAGGCAAGGCATTTATCTAGTTCAGAGAATTTCTCTTCATTTAATTGTTCATCTCTAGCTATGGAAAACTATTTTTGAAGACATAAATTATAAGATATACACACATATACATACATTCATACAAACATACATACATACAATATAATTAGGGACAAAAAAATCGTGTCTGATATTTCTAAGACAGTTTTATTTTTATGAATTCAGGAATAGGTCATCTTATCTTATCTCTTATCTTATGAGAGCTATATTACCAAATTTATGCATTGGCCTTGGGAAAATAATTATTACCTTGTATCCCCCTACCTATGAAATATTGAAACATATGATTTATATTTTGCATTTTAATCCAGACTTATGTGAAAATCACTTCATTCTCATTCCATAGAAGAAACACAACTTAGTCTCCAGCTATTGGCAGGAAGACTTTCTTCTTTATTCAAGGGCAGAATTTTCTTCAGTTACTAGGACAGGACATGTTTCCTGTCCTGCCTTTCTCTGCCAACTTATGTGCAGAAGTGCTTAATCTTGGCTGGTGGTTAGCATGAGTATTTTCTAACCATAATTAAAGGGTGGTGTAATTTTTCACCTAGTATGATCGCAGAAATAAACTTTTGTCACAATTCTTGAAAGCAAAGCTACACCTGTGGGGGTGGTGGGGGGGAGTGAGTGCACACATGTGTTCTTACCTTAGCATTTTAATTGCTTAACTACTAGAAGAGAAGCAAATGCTCATGTTAATAACAAACTTTTGGCTTTCAGTTTTCTTATTTCTATATTGCTGAGGGTAATTAGATCAGGATTTTCAATTTGTGTCCATCTCAACTCCAACATTAAGTTATTTACTTTAAGTTTCAATTTGGGTTTCTGTGCTTGATCACGAGTAGATAGCTATCATTATATGAATGACATGTTTTTACTGTTAATGCAAATATTTAAATAGATACTATTGGAGCTGTTAACACTTTTAGAACTATATAGTAGTATTTTAAGATGTGCCATTCTTCTTAGGCACTAAGAAAAGCAATGCTTGTGACTACTGTCTCTTTTTGACAAAATGCTACTCTTAATGCTTTTTATATTAAGTCTAGATCATTGTAATAATTACATACATAATGATATAATTTTATTCCCTCTGTTACGAAAATTTCCTTAAAATTACTTTGAATAGCTGGATTCACTTGTGTCATCAGGATCAATTCTAACTTTAAATCTACTATTAGAATATTCAACCTAATTAAAATGAATAGTCTGCAAGAAACCTCTTTTATACCGTACAGCCTAATTTCATTTTGCCTGGTCCTTGCTCAAATTCACTCACAGTTTGATGCTTAAATATCGAGCTTTAATTCCTTTCACTGTGAACATAAATAATTACAGTTTATACATAAAATAATATGTTAAATTGAAACAAATTCTTCTAGAAAGAATAGGCACCATGCATATATTTGATTTTCATTCACATGCTAGGATGAGGGCACACAATAACACAATTCTGTTTTAATGAAATGAAAAGATTACAAATATTTATTGACAAAGTACTCTGTATGAAAATACAAAACATTTGATAAGCTGCAGAATCCAAGTAAGTAGTCACAAGCAGCATCATTGTCTAAAGCAGTGATTTGGAGTCTCTGAAATATTAAGTAATATTCTTAAAGAGCATAGGGAAAATTAGAATTCTGAAGTGCTACATGAGTTGAACGTGTTATATTTGGATAGTAGTTGTTTATGCAAATCTGTGAACCCATCATAAATGTTAGGAGGCATCTGAATTGTTAGACTCAATGCCACAAATTTGGTAATATTACTATTTAATTGAACTGACTTTTTAAAAGAATTCCAAGTGTAACTTTTGAAACTCCTGAGACTGCTTGAGATAAAAACAATTTTTTCACATTCAATGAAATGTGTGTATTTTGACCAATTAAGGATAAAGATTTTATATCAATTTTACTAAAATTAGCTAAGAATTCAATTAATTTAAGTATGGTTACCAGGAAATTAAAATCTTTGTAATAATTATAAATTTAGGTTGAATAGAAATATTAAATTAATCTGCTTCCTTAGATTAACCAATACATTCTATTAGCTACAGTGAAAGGAAAGATCATGTTTTGCTGCCTATCTGGTCACTGCCTGTTTCACTATCTTCTTTCTTTATGTTTTAGAAATACAGGGTTACTCTGTCTTTTTAGAACATAGCAAATACTTCAGTTCTCAAAAGTTAGCTAAATACCCAGAGATTCTACATAACTGAGGATGAAATACACTCAGCTTCAGTCCTTATAGTCAGCATGTTCTGATCTATAGAACTTGAAGTTATACTGGAGGTAGCAGAGGACAGATGTTTTCAGGAGAACATCCAGGTGCAAACACTCATCTTTGTCTCACAGTTCCCTGGGAGCAGAGCAAGTGCTGTCACACAGCTTCTTCTGAGGAAAATTGACTTGAGCATGATACACACAAAGGACTTTTCAGTGATTGCCCATCTTCCTTGGAGGTAAATACTCAGAAGAATTATTACATTTTAAAAGGAATATTTAATTTGATAAAAAGAATAATTTCATCATGATTATTTATGAAAAATATTTTATTAATATTTAACTGCTTATAAACAATGTACCAAAATTCATAGTGAAAATATTTCTTTTTTTTATTCATGTTTAATATGCTCATACAATGATCCCATGTACTGAGAAGTTATGTACATGTCAGATGGTATAGAAAGAACTTGAAAAAAGACTGCCCTAGTAGAAGCTGCTTTTATCTAGTATAATTTCTTGTTGTTGAATGATTTGCATAATATCTCACCCAATATATTTCATTGCAAACAGAAAATTAGATTGAGTACTTAGAATATTTCGGTGAGAAAAATTCATGCAGGTAAGAAAACCATGACAATAGTATTTAAATTCCATTCAACTAATTTTCTAAACGGGTTTTACTTTGACTAATGAGCTGGCTCATTGAGTAGAGGTTGCTTTTGCAAGCATGAGTAGTTGAGGTAGAAAACTCATAACTAAGCAAAAGACAGGCCCAGAAGGAAAAGTTTTGTGTCTACAATCCCATTGCCCCTGAGGTGATGTAAGACAATTAGTAGCTTGCAAGCTAGCTAGACAGCTATCCTCAGCCACACACTACAGAGACTCATTCTGAACAAAGATGAAGGGTGAGGACTGACACTGATGTTTTCTTTGACCTCCATATTCATTCATAGCAGTGCACCCCCACTCTACAGCCCCCCATACACACCCTTCTTCCTAAAGTGGTCTACATATAACATCGACCTATAAAGCATATTTTTGTGAATAGAAAATGTGTAAAATTAATAATAGCCCATGCTGGAAAAATTAAATATTCATGTGTATATACCAGTATTCATGCATGTATATAAGGATATATATATATATATCCTTATATACAATCCTTTCTATATTAAATACAATGAAAAGTTATTTTTCTCACTTCAGTCCCTATTTGTACCTCCATTCTGTTTTCTCAAATCCATGGCCACACAACCATATAGTTCAAAATATATAAATTCAACTTTTTCATATAGTATGAATGTAGGGAAGAGCTGGGATACTAATTCAGCGCCATGCTGGGCTTACCTTCTTGCTTCACATCATTTTATATTTTATATTTGTAACTAGTACAAAAGTAAAACTTTTGTCAAGTTCTGAGGTAAATTATTTTCTCCAATAATAAATAGTCTGGACTACTTTTTTACAGTATGGTTTTTGTAAAGGTTAGATTCACAAGAGTATTACTGTTAATAACTCAGTGATTTTATCTCAATAATGAAGAAGGAAGATCTTCGGTATTTCTTAGAGTTATTAAAACATGTTTCTTGCAAACATGATTTCATTTGTAGGATAAATCTTTACTATATTTATTTTATGTTTGCACTAGAGACATAATTTTGTTATTTAGAAAATTGTAATTTAGAAAATAAATTAAATGGTACTGTAGCTTGTTATGATTTTTCATGTCATTTTTGTGCTGTGACTACTTACATATATTAAAAGTTGTACTTGATTAAACAAAATTTATTCATTTAATAATACAGCAAGCAAAATTAATAAAAGGTGTTAAATACCTAGCCAGAGCTGAGTATGTCGTTTTTCCATGAGTACTGTGTGAATCCCTGACAAAATACATAGGATACTCCTGTACAGAAGAAGTAAGCATGCCATTAAAAGTCACGTTAATTTGTTTTTTACACAGAGAGACATATTACTCTGTCTGAAATTGGTCTGAATGAGAAAATATAAAATTACCATATCACCTTTTTCATTTCACAATTCCAACAAAGCAACATCGTTACACATTTAAAGAGCCAGAATCAGGCTCACAACTTCCCGCAGTCATTCAGTCATGATAGGATAATTTTATTATACCTGGTCAAGGATCATAGGGTTTTTTTTTTATCATTTTATCATTTTTCTGTGTGTTTTTTTTCTATAAATTGATTTTTACAAGTATAAACTCTAATTTTTAGTACTTTATAAACAATATTTGGATTCCTATATTTTCTACTACATTACAGAAGTTCAAATAAGTTTAAACAACTTTCACTTATCAGATCATTTAAAAAGCACTTTCTCTCTGTTATTATCTTAGTCAGGGTTTCTACTCCTGCACAAAACATCATGACCAAGAAACAAGTTGGGAAGGAAAGGGTTTATTGAGCTTACACTTCAACATTGCTGTTGATCACCAGAGGAAGTCAGGACTGGAACTCAGGCAGGTGAGGAAGCAGGAGCTGATGCAGAGGCCATTGAGGGATGTTTCTTACTGGCTTGCTTCTCTTGCCTTGCTCAGCTTGCTCTCTTATAGAACCCAAGACCTCAAGCCCAGAGATGGCACTACCCACAAAAGGCCCTATCCCCTTGATCACTAATTGAGAAAATGCCCCATAGCTGGATCTCATAGAGGAACTTCCCCAACTAAAGCTCCCACTCTGTGATAACTCCAGCCTAGGTCAAGTTGACACACAAAACCAGCCAGTATCTTTTTTAACTATTATTCAAAGGATGTATTAACTTAACTTGTAAAGTTAAGTGGTAAGATATCTGTAGACAACAATTTATATATTAACACAGAATGCATCATAATACTCACTGTGAACATGTATATTTCATAGTCTATAGCAATTGCACTTTCCCATAAGTTACTTAATTTGTATAAAACTACCCTTTTAGAAGTTTAAGCAATTAAGAAACTTGAGAGTAATAAAAATTTAAGTAAATAGAGATACTGTTTAATTTATGGTGGCATTATATTTCATTATATATATTTCAAATTGAAAATAAATTGAGAATTTCTCTCGGGTGAGGTTCTGAGACCAGAGCAGCCAGCTTGGAGGAACAGGCCCCACGAGTCGCAG
>NW_022196900.1:249696-286038 GCF_008632895.1 Mastomys coucha | reverse complement strand
CCCTCAACAGAGGAGTGGATACAGAAATTGTGGTACATTTACACAATGGAGTACTACTCAGCTATTCATGACATTGTTGAGTTTTGCTCTGTTTTGTCTTCACATTACACGTTGCTCTTAATTTAAGAATTGAATGAAAACTCTAAGATGGACTCCAACCCCTCACTAGGCAGTATCTCTGGCATAGTAATAATGCTTGATATCTTTCAGGCATTGTTGTTGGAATAGATTAATGATTCTATTACCACCCTAGGAAAGAACATAGAGATGTGGATTGCCAGCAATGGCCACCACTATTAGAAAGCATATGGAAAAGTAAAGTTGTTAATGAAGCTAGGTTAACATATTTTTGCTACTAGGTTTGATGTAGAAAATCTTATGGAAAAATTTGAAGTTCTGGAAGGTACACTCTTAATAGTTAAGCTAGGGAATGTTTTTAAAGTCAGGGAACAAGAACAATGGCAGCACTGGCTGACGTGATTCTCACTGAGACTGGGCTGGTCATGAGTTGGATTTCTTATATACATTTTTGCCCTCAGATTCTTGATATGATTTAATAAAAGTTGTTCATGAATAGATGTGCATTCTGAGGATTTGAAGTAGAAATGACTGATTACTTTCACATAAAAGTATAGATATTTTGTTTCTTTTAAGATTTTTATATGATTACTACCTAAGATAAATAATTAATCCCTTTTTTTTGTAATTGCAAATTGCTGCCTGCCAATAAGAGAAACTGACTGAGAAATCTACCTTGCTTGTTCATACTTTGTTAATCTGTAACAAATTGCTTAGCTAGAAACATTGGTAGGTTCTTGGGAATAATTTGTTTTCATTACATGTACTAAGTAATGTTTTTTCTTGTATTGGGGAAAGTACTGATTTTTCATAGTCATTCAACAGAAGAAAAAACTAGAACATGATTACATTGTAATTCTATACTTCCTGAAAAATTAGGCTGTGATATATAAGCTGTGGAAGAAAAAAAGTACTAGCATCAATGAATCCCTCAGAGGATGAATCCTCAGTGTTCCTGCAGAGGAAAGTCTGCTGAAAGGCTACTCTAATTGCTGGCTGCCACCAGCAGCACACATCATTGTTTGCTAGTAGCACAGTCCCCTGCACCCCAGTCACAGACACTACACCTGGATGCCTGCCTGCCTCAGTTTACTGTGTGATGTCAAAAGATGGCCTTTGAAATCTTTGACAGGTACCTAATAGCACTAAATTTTAAAATGTATATTTTTAAGGAAGGATACACTAACATATTGTGAAGTTCATCTCAATGTCAAGTATACATAGACATCAAATTTCTAAGTCACAAAATTTATCAGAGGGAAGATTCTATCTATAAACTTCTATTTTGCAAAGATCTTCATTTGCTTTCTTGGTTGCTTGGTAATCTCAGAACAGAACATCTATAAGTGTTCTCCAAATAAATTCAATACATGCAAATCTGAAGCCTCAGTGGGATGTATTTTCCTAGTCAAGGAATGAGGAATCTATGCAAATCAGTTTAAAAGATGTCAAAAATATGATTGTACATTAAAATTGAGTTGAAAGAAATTACTTCTGAAATTTATGAGCACTTGGTACACCACCTGCAAGAGTTTGTATGTGATTTTATGTAGAGTACTTTGTTTCAAAATGCTAAAAGAAAATACTCCTATGGCCAAATAGTTGCAATTTAATGGTTTCCAGAATTTATGAAAAAATATTTAGTTCTTTGTCAATGTCCTCAACTCTTGATAACTTCTTAAATCACAGATATACACTATTAGAGTAAACAATTCACAGATGATGATGATAATAATAATAATTATAATAATAATAATAATGACAGTGACAGGATTTTTAAAGATGTTATAGCAATAATTAAAAGTGTAAGGAAAAGATTCACAAATATTTCCACAACCAACATTAAGCATGTACTATCAAATTGTATTTGTATGTTCAAAACCAATGAAGAATAGTGAAGATGTTTGCTTAAGACTACTGAGACGCAGAGTCTGCAATCACATTATTCAGGTGACTAGGGCAAAGCATCTTGAGTACAAGGTTAGCCACGAGCTGTCAGTCATTTCAAGTTAGCTTCTGCTATGAAGTAGGATCTTCCTCTTTCTATGAAAAAAAACAATAAAACAAACAAAACAAACAAACAAACAAAAACAAAAATAAAAACACTCAACATCCACAAAAACAGAAATTGGGCAGGGTTTTTTTTTGAGCATTATTCATATTTTCAATTAAATAGAATGATTTGTGTTCATCAACTGAGAAGAAATAAAAATGTGGTTAATTCACACAATTTTATGGTCACTAGGAATAAAAAGTATGAAATTATATGATTATATGTAGCAAGGAGAGGTTTGAGTGATACTTATTCTATGCAAAAATAGTTACTTGTAGATAAGTAAAAAAATGAAGAAAAGCTGAATACTAGATACAAAATTAAATATATAGAGTAGTAATAAATTCTGACATTGGATTTTCAATATGGTGACTACATAATGTCATATATTATGTTCAAAAAAGCTAGAAGAGAGAATTGGAGACCCATAAATGAACTCACACACTTATGGTCATTTGATCTTTTAAAAAGGAGCTAAAACCATCCAGTGAGGAAAAAAAGACAGCATTTTCAACAAATGGTGCTGGCTAAACTGGAGGACAGCATGTAGAAGAATGCAAATTGTTCTATTCTTAACACCTTGAACAAAGCTCAAATCCAAGTGGATTAAGGAAAAACCAGTTACATGGAAACTAATAGAAGATAAAGTGGGGAAGAGCCTTGAACACATGAGTGCAGTGGAAATTTTCCTGAACAGAATACCAATGGCTTATGTTCTAAGATCAACAATTGACAAATGGTACCTCATGAAATTGCAAATTTTCTGTAAGGCAAATGACACTGTCAATGGGACAAAATGGTAAACAACCAATTCTACATCTGATATAACTCAAGTTAGACTCCAGTGGACCAAATGACCCTATTAAAATTGGGGTACAGAGATAAACAATGAATTTTCAACTGAGGAATACTGAATGGCTGAGAAGTACCTAAAGATACATTCAATGTCCTTAGTCATCAGGGAAATGCAAATCAAAACAATCCTTAGATTCTACCTCATAAATGTCAGAATAACTAAGGTCAAAATCTCAGGTGACAGCATATGCTGGCAAGGATGTGGAGAAAGAGAAACACTCCTCCATTACTGGTGGTATTGCAAGCTGGTACAAACACTCTGGAAATCAGTTTGGTGGTTCCTCATGAAATATGACATAGTACTACAGGAGGACCCAGAAATACCTCTCCTGGGTATATATCCAGAATATGCTCCAACATGTAATAAGGACACATGCTCCACTATGTTCATAGCAGCCATATTTATCATAGCCAGAAAGCTTTAAAGAACCCAGATGTCCCTCAACAGAAAAATGGATACAGAAAATGTGGTACATTTACACAATAGAGTACTACTCAGCTATTAAAAATGATGAATTCATGAAGTTCTTAGGCAAATGGATGGAACTAGAAAATATCATCCTGAGTGAGGTAACTCAATCACAAAAGGACACACATGGTATACACTTATTGATAATTGTATATTAGCCCAGAAGTTTGGAATACCCAAGATACAATTCACAGACCACATGAACTTCAAGAAGGAAGACAAAAGTGTGGATACTTCAGTCCTTCTTACAAGTGGAATCAAAATACCCATGGGAAGAGATACAGTGACAAAGATTGGAGCAGAAACTGAAGGAAAGGCCAACCAGTGACTTCCCCACCTGGTGATCCATCCCATATACATTTACTAAACCCCAGACACTATTATGGATACCTACATGTGCTTGCTGACAGGAGCCTGATATAGTTTTCTCCTGAGAGGCTCTGCCAATTCCTAAAACAGAAGTAGAGGCTCTCAGCCATCCATTGGACTGAGAACAGGGTCTCTAATGGAGAATCTAGAGAAAGGACCCAAAGAACTGAAGGGCTTTGCAGTCTCATAAGAGGAACAACAATACAAACCAACTTCTATCCCCAGAGCTCATAGGGACTAAACCACCAACCAAAGAATACACATGAAGGGACCCATGGCTCCAGCTGCATATGTAGCAGAAACTGGCCTTGTGGGACATCAATAAGAGAAGAGGCCATTGCTCTTGTGAAGGCTCGATGCCCCAGTTAGGGGGAATGCCAGGACAGGGAAACAGGAGTGGGTGGGTTAGTGAGCAAGGGAGTGAGATGAAATAGGGAGGTTTTCAGAGGGGATATGAGGAAAGGAGATAAAATTTGAAATGTAGATAAAGAAAATATCTAATAAAGATAGATAACTTTACATATTTTAGCTGAAAAGTAATATTGAGATAGCTGAAAAGTAAGATTGAGATACAATCTTTTGTTACAATTTGTTCCCATATTGTAAGTTGATTACACTATAAAATCTTAATTGAAAATCCACATTCCTAATTTTATTTAATTAGCAGTGAGCTATACTGTCTATGTATTTCAGCCTTTGGTACACAAATAAAATATTTCCTAGTTATATGTACACACACTATAAATACTGAATCTCAGACATATAAACATTTTAATTAAATGTTCCCAGTAATTTTATTTTTATAAGATCAGCAATATAATTGTAATTTGTTAACCAAAGGCTTGCATTAATTGGATAATAATAAATTAATAAATTTTCAATTATTTTGTAAAAATACATGAATCTGTAATTTTTGTGCCTTTTCTTCAATTTATTCTTTAATTGAAGGTCTTGAAGCTATTTTATTTTAATAGAAAAATATAAGCATATGCATTAATTTTGTTCATTTACAATTAGAATGAAAGTTGCAATCAAATGATCTATCAGCAAATTACACTATTACATTATAGTATTTCCAATGTTCTTGACTACCCCATAACTTGATGTTAATACCCTATTATTGAAGAAACCATATACATGAGTCAGAACATATAGGTAAATCAAGCTTGTATTGGTTGAGAAACTTCATCTCTACTGGAGAGTTTTCATAGTTATGAAATGAGCTATGCAGTGTATGAGAGGAGAAATGTAATCCTTAATCTTACCTAAAGAGATACAATAAGGACTGGTCGAGGAATACATGCTCACAGGTGCAATAGTAGCATGAACATTACCAATGTAACCTAGAACATTTTCAATGGATTTAAAGAATTCACCATGGAGTGAAAGAAACTAGGGCTTAAAGCACACGTTTTGTGGGAGATTCTACAAATGAAATATATTTCTCGAACTTCTTTATTCATAGAGTCTTCCATTTGTAGTAGGAAAAAAACCAGATATTAACAATTGCTCAAAGCACTGAAAAAAACTTGTGGAATGTTCAACATTATTTTGTTTTTATTTTCAGTTTAGTCCATCGAAGAAACTTCTAAATTGCCTACAAGTAAATGGAAAATAAATAAAAATGTACTATACATCAATAAACAGTGCTTTATTATGCTTGAAAACAAGTGAAATCCATATCATATTTCCTCCTTTCATGGCTCAGGATTTATTTCAGAAAATAAATTAGAAAGATTGTAATACATACAAGGAAACGACAGATACTACTAACATCTGGATACTTGCAGGTGTTAACTCATAGCAGTTGTAAGGTAATGTGTAAAACCTATGCAATCTTGAGGCAGAATAAACACCAATGAAATGACAGGATGGAGAGGAAGGCTGGATTTTCTTACCATCCATAGCTGAAGATCACTTGGTAACTGATAGCTACTGAAAGACAGAGAGTTAGTTTGCTTTCAGTATATGGCCCTGATAAAATGAAGTTGCTCTCCTCAAATTATTACCTATTCAAGAGTCTACATGAAACAGAAACTGTTTAATGATGTTTAAAACATAAACTGGAAAAATCTTAGATGGCTTAGGAGATGAGTGGATCTGAAATGAGTTCAGAGAGAGAGAATGAAAATAATCACATACACAATGTAAAATTCTCAGAGCACTAGTACAAAAAAAATAACAAATGAATAATTGCTTATCACATACATAAAATCTAATCTAATTCATTCCAGTTATATAAAATAAAATAATGATGAATTTACAATATTCCTATTAAAATTTCACCTTTTTTCACAGAATTAATGTCACATAATAATATTTGAGAGGGGTTATATAATGTTTTAAATAACCATGTGAAGGTACTGTGTTCATCATGACAGCCTCCTCTGAGCACCTGATATATATTTGATGTTCAATAAAAATTTCAGTTTTTCTTACAGGAAAAAAGAAAGTGAAACTTGCTAGTTCTCCATGGTTTGAAAAGATAATATAACAAATTCATGTTTTAAATAAGTTATTTTTCTCAGAAGGATTACTGAATAAGAAATCTTTGCATGATAACTGTGGCATATGCCATAAAGTTTCCTGGTTAATACTACCTTTAATAATATATTATCATATATATATACATATACATATATATACATATACATACACACATATATACATATGCATGTGTATATATACATATATGTATATGCATATGTATATATGTGTGTGTATATGTATATATATACATATATATATATATGTATATATATATAATGTGTTTGTGTGTGTCAGAATCAGAACCATTAAAATCTATTAGCGAGGCTTACAGGCTGTGCCATGTAATTCCCCAATGCTTGTATCCTGAAGGAAAGGCCATGAATCTGGTAGTGGCTCAGAATATGAGTCTGGATATCTCAGCAGTCTAAAGCTAGTCTCTTAGTGTTAGAGGAGTCCGAGAGAGCTGCTGATCTTCAGACTATGTTGGATTCTGTAGAAATAGTTTTTAATGCTAATGAAGAAATTGTTTAAGCATCCAAAGAGATGAGCTTGCCAGTGAGAGTGATTGCAATTAGCCACAAAACTAAACTTTTTCCTTCTTCTACAGTCTCTTAAGCTGACTTTCATAAAAGGTGTGCCCCTAATTTAGTTAAAGTATTATCTTACACGTATACCCATTTTAGGGTGTTAGTTGATCCCAGGTGTTGCCAATTTGATAACTAAGATGAACCATAAATATGTTCATTTAAAGAAGTTCAAATATGATGGCATTGTATTCCTCAAGGGTACTCCTTTACCAAAAGACTTTGAAAGCTCTATTAAACTAGATATAAATAGATATAAGAAAGCCATATTGATGACTGTCTTAAAAGCTCACATACCAAGCTATTATACCTCTGATAACTTTTGTTTTTCTTAAAACACACACACATACATGCACATACACACATACATGAGTTGCCTCTGTCCAGAGAAGTCAGGGGAGCGTCTCATACCCAGTAATTAGATTTATGGTTGATTGTAAAGCACCACATGGGTGCTGGATACCATCACTGACTTCTCAAATGTAATTTACAAAAGAAAAAAACATTTGAAAATGTACAAATTAAAAAAAAAAAACCCTCATTTTCATCTTATGTGAGCACAGTGTGATGTAATAATTTTGATGCAATTCTCCCGGTTCACACAATAAAACATAGATATTACACACTTTATGCATTTTATCACATAGACTTTATCACTTTAATACAATAATGTTCATTCCCTACTTAAGCACTACCAAAGCATGACATTTTTACAATCCCCATTAACACTTCAGTACTTTTAAATTTGATTTGTAGGAACAATTTTTATGACATATTTGTCCTTAGAAGAAACTGAACAATGAGATAAAGAATATTCATGCTACTGGCTTTAGAAGGCTTACCATAGCCTTTTTATGCAATGTTCATGGCAAGAAAACATATATCCAATGACAAATTTACCAAGAGAAATTCATCATGTATTTACAAAGAAATAGTGACAGAGAAACATACATGAAAGGAAAATATTAGAAAGAGGTTTTTTGTAGATCTTTAGGTATTTCACTATACCTCCAAATACTACCTATTAATCTCCTTTCCAACTCTGTAACAAATCACCTCCTGCATCTTCCTCTTTACTCCTAGTTCCAATAATTATTATCTAGCTGAGTGACCATTATCATATTAAAAAGGTAAATATCTATAAAATACATAAAATATGTAACATCTATACCTCTTTGTATGAACCAATTGGTTTAGATCAAAGCATCTGCTCTCCTTTGACCTTTGTCCTTAATCAACCCTTTGTGTCAGCTACCAACTACAGTAGATAATCCCTGTGTATTACCTCTCCAAGCCTGCTGGAAAAGCAAGTAGGGCAGAGAAGCAAGTTGACAATATTAAGATCATCACTCTCTGTGCTCTTCTTAACATCTCATCACACAGTCTCATCACCAGCTCTATAGTACACCACCTTCTGGAGACTCATTTTCCTTCTCCATCAGCAGTAGCTTACCTTCAATATTTCCCCCTACTCATCTCTTTGCGTCAGCCTTCAACTCCAGCAGGCATTCATGTAGACTCCACCAGAGAATCAAATGGGGCAGTGGGCAGTAAAAGATTCAAATCTCTACTCTCGCTAAGCTTCTCCAAATCCAGTTCCCCCAAATCATCCCCAGGTTTGTGGCAGAGTACTTGCTGTGACCTCTACATCATCAAGGTCCCATTTACAGAAGACTAAACAGATCATGGTAAAATACACTGCTTGCCTCCCTCCTGTGAATCCCCTCAGCAAGTCTTCCTTATAGCTCATGCCCATTCGGAAGGATCAGCTCCCAGTACATTCTATCTAGAAGTGCCAGTGACCCTACCAGGCACTATTTAAAACTATCCTTTACCAGGGAACATACAGCCATCACACTGTTCAAATAACCATAGAAAGCAACAGGAACTAAGGACAAAAACATCCACCCAATAAAGACAAGATCAGATATCTGTACCTAGGATTTCGGTATCCCCAAACCAAAGCATACAAGCAAGTATAAAAACACAATCAGTAGCCAATACAATATGTTTTCACTAGCACAAAACAAACCTGATACTGGAGGCCCTGAGAATTGCCACATACCCAAATTATATGACAGTGACCATCAAATAGCCATTATGAATACCTTCGAGATTTAAAAAGGAAATGGATAAATCCATTAAAGAAATATATATGATAAAACAACAGTGGAAGGAAATGGAAAAAGAGTTTAGTGCCTGAAAGTAGATTTAGATTAATAAATAAAACCTAAACTGAGGAAAATCTAGAAATAAAAATTTTAGAAACTGGAATAGGAACCTCATTGCCAAGCATTACCAGTAGCTTACAAGAGATGGAAGAGAAAAACTCAGGCATTGAAGACAAGTAAGAAAAAAATGAATATCCCAATCAAAGAAAATGATAAGCCTAAAAAAATACCAAGGACAAATACCAAAGAAATCTAAGACATTATGAAAAGACCAAATATTCAAAAAATAGGAAGAGAGAAAGAGGCTCAAAGGCACAGAAAATATAATGAGCAAATTCGCTGAAGGAAAATGTCTTAACATAGTAAAGGGGTGCCTATCAAGGTTTATGAAGCCCGCAGAACAGCCCGAATAGACTAGACCAATAATGACATTTTCCACAGCATATAATAATAATAATAATAATAATAATAATAATAATAATAATAATACAATGTACAGAACAAAAATTCCACCAAGAAGGCATTGCAATTCTTTTATTTTAATTCACATTCCAGTCTTTGCTCCCCCTAGTCCTCCTTCCCACAGTTCCACATCTCATTACTCCTTCTACTTGCCTTTGAGAGGGAGAGCTCTGCCCCCACCATACCTCCTGTTCCCTGTGGCCTCAGATCTCTCGAGGATTAAGCATATCCTCCCATACTGAGGCCAGAACAGGCAGACTTCTGCTATATATGTGCCAGGGGCCTCAGACTGGCCACATGTGGTCCTGTTTGGTGGCTCAGTCTCTGGGATCTCCGTCTCCCTGCTTCCTATGATTATTTCCTCTCCCCTTCTAAGTGGTATTGAGGTCTCCTCACTTGGGCCTTTCTGCTTGTTATACTTCTATATCTGTAGCTGATGATTTTCTACACATACATGAAGTGGAAATTTAAGGGTTCTTTGGAAATTTATTTGTTTTCTATGGTGACTTGCTGGGACAAATATGTGAAGAAACTTTTAGCTGAAGCAGACACATGAGAAAGGATGTTCTGCTATAGCAAGCACTTGAAAGGACATGAGATGATGGATTCTTTTTCTAATAATATAAATGTATTGGTCTGCCTTACCTTGCTGCCTTTGTTGAGACTGCATGGACAGAAATGCACCAAAAACTTCTGATGGTGTGTCTAGGCTTCTTCTTGGTTCCAAGGACTTAGACTGATTGGCAGAATGATATCAGTTAAGACACAAGCTGAGGCAAGACCAGTGGAGAAGGCGATTATAAAAGAGACTCAATGGACGGTGATAGAGAACTGAGCTAGTGTAGCTTATAGAGCCAGCTGTGTAAGCCCTTTTGGTTGCCCATTTTTCCCCGAGCTTCACTTTGCTGAGAGAGGCACAGCAGAGAACTTTGGCATCCCTCTGGGTCCCTCCTGTTGACTCCTACTGAGGCCCAGGCCTGGCTGTCTCTCCTAGGTAGTGCCACCTCTGCTGACTTATGCTTGCTCTCTCAACTCTACTGAACTGGATTGCTCATATACCCATGAAGTGTTTGCAAGTGGATGGAGCTTGCAAGCCTGTGAACTGAAGTGATGATTTCCATACAAAACAGCTGTGAATTACACCAAAGAACCTTTCTAAACAGGGCCACCTCCCCTGTATGTTTTTATTTTCCTACTACCTATGGTAGGTGGTGGGGTAAAAGGGAGGTTAAAGCATTTAAGAACTATCATTAAAAATAGGTTTTGAAAAAATTAAAGTTACACAAACACATGTAAATATTTGTAGCTGATGATTTTACAGTATGTGATTTTTACATTTACCTAGTAATTATAATACATGAAATGACATTTACTTCCAATACTATGGCTTTCAACACAGTAACTGCTCCCTACACATGTGACTGAGTCACATAAGTATAATGTGGTGGCAACCCTGTCACATAAGCCTGTATTTGTTCACAGTATATGTGATAGGGTTAGCATAACACTGTCACCATTGTATTATTCATATGTTAGCAAAGTGGCATGTGGGCAAATCTGCCTGGAGATGGATAGAGGAGGTGTCACTTAATTCTTAATACCATTGTGTAGCCTACGGTGAGCCCCTTAAAAGGGTCATGAGCCACAAATTGAGAACAGTTGCTTTAAGGGGTATAATCATTAATCCTTAAGAACATATCATATTCATAAATGATATTTTATGGTCTTTTCCTCATTCACAGTTATGCTGGAATATTCAGAGGGAGCTGTTTTAGGACAGGTGGGCTCTAGTAGAGACAAATTTCCCTGACTGTTATTTACTACACTTTAATGGAGGAGTCTAAGCCTCTGATATAAGGAAAGTGATAGGTCTAGGTTTTTCTTTGTTGAGTATTTATTTTTATTTTTATCTATCTATCTATCTATCTATCTATCCATCTATCTATCTATCTATTTATTTATTTATTGTTTCTTGGTTTCTGTTTTCTCTCTAGATTTTTGGAGAGTGTAATGGCCATGTGTTGCCTAGTAGGAAATTTTCTGTGGATCTGATAGTGTAGCTATTGAAAGTTTCTGGTAAGATATATTTCTGAGCATTGGAATCTGACACTTAGAAATGGGCTGCAAATCCTTCAGCTCCTTGGTTAACCAGTATCCTCAGAGCTCCCAGGAATTAAACCATCAACCAAAGAGTACACATGGTGGGACTCATGGCTCCAGCAGCATATGTATAGAAGAGGATGGCCTAGTTGGTCATCAAAGGAAGGAGAGGCCCTTGGTCCTGTGAAGGTTCTATGCTCCAGTGTAGGGGAATGCCAGGGTCAGGAAGCAGGAGGGGCTGGGTTGGTGAACAGGGGGAGAAGGGAGGGAACAGGTTTTATTTGTTTATTTATTATTTTTTTATTTTTTTATTTATTTATTGGAGGGCAAACCAGGAAAGGAGATATTGTTTGAAATGTAAATAAAAAAGTATCTAATTAAAAAATAAATAAATGGGCATGGACTAGCAGACTGAAAGGGTTCATAGGAGGTTGAAGAACAGCATGTTCAACTAGGATCTGCTTATTTTATCATTTTTATATGTGGAAAGCAGTGAAGAGACATTTACCAAGAGAAACTGCTATAGAAAGGTGAAGGAGATTAGAGGGTGGGTCTAGAGGCACAGAAGGCGAAGGGAAGGTCTATAGATAGCCTGCCTGTTTTCTTGGCCAGAGAGGTCTGTGAGTTAGTGGGGAGTGCTTTCTAAATGTAGGTGTTGGAAAAGGGTTTAAATAAGTGTTAGGAGACAGTCTGGGGGATCCACGGAAAATAGAGGAAGTGAATAAATAATAAAGAAAGTTTGTAAAAGGAGTTTACTTGCGAAGATAATGATGAAAGTGGGGCATTGTGTTTAGGAAAGAAGAGGGAATGTTGATGGTCTTCTCAGAAATCATGATTATGTTGTTATTTTACTTGTAAATTTTGAATAATCAAAGTGTACCTATTGAAAATGCATCTTTTTCTAGATAAAACTTTGCATTTTTCCACTTTCTATTGTTTTATTTACAAGCATTGTTAAGTGATCCATAGCAAAGCAAAGAGAAACTTTGCTTTCATTATTACTTGTGATTAGCATATTTCCACGCTGTTCCTACAAGTACAATTTTCTCCTTAGAATTTGTTTCTAGAATTTTCAGTTTTTAAAGAAACCATTTATAGCTGCAGGTGTTATTAGTTTCAGATATTTGTTATTTAATATTATAGCATTTTACTTTGAAATAAAAGTACTTAAATGGGGCTGGTGAGATGGCTCAGCAGGGAAGAGCACCGACTGCTCTTCAGAAGGTCATGAATTCAAATCCCAGCAACCACATGGTGGCTCACAGCCACCTGTAATGAGAGCTGATGCCTTCTTCTGGTGTGTCTGAAGACAGCAAAAGTGTACCTACATATAATAAATAAATAAATCTTTAAAAAAAAGTACTTAAATGTATTTATATAGGGCTCAGATATGATAATATAACTATTATGCATAAACTTTACAACTTTCACTAATGAAAAACAGAACATAGAGTAGAATTGTGAGGTGGAAATGGTGCCTGGGTTTGGGGTACAGTACATTATAGTTGAATGTAATTTAAGGGATAGATCACTTCTGAGGTATACAGAGTGAGAAAGTACTGTGAAATACAACTGGCATGAGGAGCCAAATCTGGGATGAGCTAGAAAAGTAGGGCAATGGAAACCTCTGAAAATGTTTATGGGTGACTTTAGTTAAGAGTTCTAACAATGGCAGACATGAAACCAGCCATCTCAAGGAACCAGGAAAGGCTTCCAAAGGAAAGATTGAAATATCAACCCAAACACAAAACCTTTAAACTACAATTAGGCCTGCTATCAAGATATGTAAGAGTAATATAGAACAGAAATCTAGGGAAGAGTCAACCAAAAACTGATGCACCATGAGACCCATACCGTGAGAAGGAACCCATGCCGACAGTGCTAATGATGTTCTGATATAGTGCAAACATAAGCCAAGTATAAAGGTCATCAAAGGAGCTCCAGCAGGCAAGGCCTCAGGTCCATATCAAAGGACTTAGTCAACTATTTGTACTTTACATTCTTTAATTTTTATCTATTTTTATTACTAGATCTTCTTTATTTTACTTTACAATATCAATTAATTTAATTATCATGAATGTTTCATTTATCAAAATATCTCAATATGAAACTTAATCTGAAAATATTTTTATTTCATTTTATATTATATTGTACTCTAACTTGGACTAGAATTCTAACTCAATCTCTACTTCAGTTTTGCATTCAAAATACATTGTTCAAATTTCCAGAAATTAATTACTAGTGATTTTATGGTAACACTATTGTGCTCCATTTTTTGTTCTATTTACCACAAGAGATGAGGCTGTGCTTCCTTTCTATACACATTTGATGTCACATTGAACATGTAATACCTTTTTAAATGAACAGATTAACTTAACTATTTGAATAGATAGACAGAATTAACAAAGCCACATGTCAGACATCAGACAAATACTTGTAGAGTTGGCTAATATACACATAATAGTAAATGTGTAAAAGTAGTTAATTAATGTTAGAGTAAGTAGAATGACTACACAGTGATCAAGTAATATTTAATATCAACTTAGCTGTTGTACAATGACATTAAAATGTAAAAGCTTGACCTTGAGCATCCTGCTATGCCAGGCGGACCTTCATCCTTCCTGCCCCTCTCCTTCCACCTTAATCAGACCTGCTGAACCTGAACCATACAAGTAAGCCTTCCTTTCCTCACCTTTATCCCCTGCTTGCTGAGTCCTCTGGAGAAAGCCTCACTGCTTTGAGAAGTCTGATAGCCCAAGTAGACCTCCATTTTCTGGCCACATGTCTACCTACATTCATTGAATCTATTGGCTCTGAAGAACACAGAGCTGTGTATTGTGAACTCTATACAATACAAGGCAACACTAGGACTATCGAGGTTAACCGCCTCCTGATATATATATATATACATATATGTATATATATATATATATCCAGGGACAGAATCCATCCAGGCTACAGGCTCTTAAAAGAACACAATCAACAAAAGAAAGGACAATATGACTCCTTCAGAGGACAGCTACACTACAATAGCAAGCCCTGGATGTCCTAGCACAAGCAAATCAAAAGAAAGTAACCTTAAATCTTATCATATAAAAATGATAGAGGCCTTTAAGTAGGGAATAAATAAATACCTTAAAAAAATTCAGGAAAACACAATCAAACAGGTAGGATTTAAAAGATGAAACAAAAAAAAATCCCTTAAAGATATAGAAGAAGAAAATACAACTGAACAGTTGAAGGAAATAAATAAACTGTGCAAGACCTGAAAGTGTAAATATTAGCAAAAATAAACACAAACTGCGGTAATCCTGGAGATGGAAACCTAGGGAAGATAACAGCAAGAACAGTAGAAAGTATCACCAACAGCATATAAGAGATGGAAGAGAGGGTCTCAAGCTTAAATAAAAACTTTCCCAACCTAAATTAAGAGATTCCTGTACACACACACACACACACACACACACATATGTATATACACATATAATAGAAAACCAATTAGATTGCACCAGAAAAGAAAATTCTCTCACAACATAATACTAAAAATATAAAATCTAAGGAACAAAGAAAGAATATTAAATGTGGTAATAGAAAAAGGTCATGTAATATGCAAAGGCAAACCTATCTGAATTATACCAGGCTTCTTAACAGAGACTGTAAAATAGGGACAGGCCTAGAAAGCTATTTTGTTACCTCTAAAAAATAACAAATGCCAACATAGACTACCATACACCCCCCCCTCAAACAATAAAAACCTCTCATTCACTATAAGTGGAGAAAACAAGTTATTTGAAGATAAAACAATTTCAAGCAATAGCTACACACAAATCTAGCCCTACAAAATAATCAAGAAGAAAAACTCCAATCCAAGGAGGATAACTACACTCAAGAAAATACAGGAAATAACCAATTACATACCAGCAAAAAGAAGGGAAGCATACACAAACACACATACACTCATGCGCGCACACACACACACACACACACACACACACACACAAATGCCACCAACATCAAAATAATAGGAAATAATCACTGTTCATTATATCTCTCCACATCAAAGAACTCAATTACCCCCAAAAGACATGGTCTAACAGCATAGACATGAAAACATTATCCAATGTTCTGCAACATACAAGAAACACATCCCAGCAATAAAGATAGACATTACTTCAGAATAAAGGGCTGGAAAAAATTATTCCAAGCAAATGGCCTTTAGAACGAAGCTGGATTAGCCATTCTAATATCTAATAAAATACTTTCAATCAAAATAATCAAAAGAGTCAGGAACGGATACTTCATACTCATCAAAGGAAAAATATATTGACAACATATCGATTCTGAAATTTATGCTCTAAACCCAAGACACCCACATTTGTGAAAGAAACATTGCTAAAGCTTAAAGCACACAAACCTACCTTAATAGTTGGAGACTTCAGTGCCCACTTCTCACAAATTGACATGATAGCCAGGCAAAATCCAAACAGAGAAATAATGAAACTAACACAGGCTATGAATCAAATACATATAACTGACAAGTATAGAATATTTCACCCAAACACAAAAGAATATACCTTCTTCTTATCACCTCAAGGATCCTTCTCCAAAGTTGCTCATATAGTCTGTCGCAAAGTAAGCCCTAATAGATAAGAGAAAATTAAAAAAAAAAAAATCCTTGTATCTTACAGATCAGCATGGGATTATAGCTGAATTTCAACAGCAACAGCAACAACAATAACAACAGCTTAACACTCATGAAAATTGATCAACTCTATACTCAATGATCTCTGTCTCAGGGGAGGAATAAAGAAATTAAAGAGTTTCTAGAATTCAATGAAAATGAAGGCATTAATATACCCAAACTTATGGGACACAATGAAAGCAGTGTTAATAGGAAAGTTCGTAGCACTGTCTCCGTATAGAAGTTAGAAAGTTCTCATACTAGTAGTACATAGAAAATATAGAGAAGAAGAAGAAGAAGAGGAAGAGGAAGAGGAAGAGGAAGAGGAAGAGGGGGAGGGGGAGGAGAAGGAAGAGGAAGAAGAGAAGTAAGAAGAGGAGGAAGAGGAAGAGGAGGAGGAACAAAAAAGAGTAGAAAGCAGGAAAAATTAAAATCAGGGTTGAAATCAATTAGCTAGAAACAATGAAAACAATACTATGAGTTAAGAAAAAACAAGAGCTGTTTCTTTGAGGAAATCAACAAGATAGACAAATCCTTAGTCAAATTAACTAAAAGATAGAGAGTACTCAAATAAACAAAATCAGTAATAAAAATGGAGACATAACAACACATACTGAGGAAATTATAAGAATTATTAGTTAGGTCTTACTTTAAGAGCTTTTCCTCAACAAATTTCCAAAATTTTAGTGAAATAGATAATTTTATAAATATTTGCCACTAACCAAATTTAAATCAATTTAAATTAAGATCATGTAAACTACTAAAACAGACCTATAACTCCTAATGAAATAGAAGCAATCATTGAATGTCTCCCAACCAAAAGAATCCCAGGACTAGATTGTTTTAGGGCAGAATTCTATCAAAGTTTCAAAGAACAGTAATAGCAATGCTCCTCAAAATATTCCACAAAATAGAAACAGAAGAAACACTGCCGAACTCATTCTATGAAGTGAACGTCACTCTGATACTCAAACCCCACAGAGACTCATCAAAGAAAGGGAAATTTAAGTTGATTTCTCTTATGAACATTATGCAAAAATACTCAGTAACATAATCTCAAACCAAATCCAGAATCACATCAAAAGTATCATCCATCATAATCAAGCAATCTTCATCCCAGGGATATAGGGATGGTTCAATATAGAAAAATCAATTAACATATTCCAACATATTAACAAACGGACCAAAAAATATCACATGATCATCTCATTAGACACTGAAAAGGCTATTGACAAAATCAAACACCTCTTCATGTTAAAAGTATTAGCAAGGTCAGGGATACAATGCCCATACCTAAACATAATCAAAGCAATATACAGCAAGCCAATAGTCAACATCAAGCTACTCAGGGAAAAACTGAAATCACTTCCACAAAAATCAGGGACAAGGCTACCTCCTCTCTCCCCGTATAATCAATATAGTACTTGAATTTCTGGAGAGATCAGTAAGGCAACTAAAGGAGATCAAGTGGATACAATTTGGAAAAGAAGTCAAAGAATAATTATTTGCAAGTGATATGATAGTATACATAAGAGACACCAAAAATTCTACCAGAGAATTCCTACAGCTTCAGGAACGTTGGATACAAAGTTAATTCAAGGAAATCAGTAGCACTCCTTTATGTAAATGATGAACTGGCTGTGAAAGAAGTTAGGTAAAAATTGCCCTTTACTATAGCCACAAATACTCTAAAGTATCTTGGTGTAACTGTAACCAAGCAAATGAAAAATTTGTATGACAAGAACTACAAGTCCCTGAAGAAAGAAATTGAAGAAGATATCAGAAAACTGAAAGAGTTTCCATGCCATGGATTAACATAGTGAAAATGACCACCATAACAAAACCAATATACAGATTTAATGAAATATCCATCAAAATTCCAAGGCAATTCTGTATAGAACTTGAAAGAACAATTTGCAAATTCAAATGGTAAAATAAAAAAAAACTGGGATAGATAAAGTAATCCAATAATACAATAAAAGAAATTTAGGCCAAATCTAATGCTATTCTTGACCTCAAATTATATGGCAAAGGAATAGTGATAAAAAATGCATGGTATTTATACAGATATAGACACACTGATCAAGGGAATCAAATAAAAGGCAGAGATACACCCATGGACACACATATTTGATGGAGAAACCATAGCCACATAGATCTAACTGGATGTCTACACATAGAAGAATGAAAAATAGATCCTCTTTGATCACACAGCACAAAACTCAAGTCCAAGTAGATCAAGGGTATAAAATAAGATATACTAAATCTAACAGAAGAGAAAGTGGGAAATAGCATTGAATGTGTGGGTACAGGAGACAATTTCCTAAAAAATACCAATGGCACAGGCTCTAAAATCAAGTATAGAAAATTGGACCTCATGAAGCTGCAATGTATTTTCAAGCAAAAGACAGT
Organism: Mastomys coucha; assembly: GCF_008632895.1. Classification (NCBI taxonomy): domain Eukaryota; kingdom Metazoa; phylum Chordata; class Mammalia; order Rodentia; family Muridae; genus Mastomys; species Mastomys coucha. The sequence goes on along the minus strand of NW_022196900.1, from coordinate 267,314 downwards.
GTCAATAGCACAAGTGACAGCCTACAGATTGGGAAAGGATCTTCACTAACCCTACATCTGACAGAGAGCTAATATCCAAAATTTATAGAGAACTCAAGAAGTTAAATACCAACAACTGAAATAATCAAATTTAAAAATGGGGTACAGAGCTAAACAGAGAATTCTCAAAGGAGGAATCTTGAATGACCAAGAAGTACTTAAAGAAATGTTCAGTGTCCTTAGTCATCAGTGAAATGCAAACCAAAACAACTCTGAGATTCCATTTTATACCTATCAGAATGGTTCAGATTAAAAACTCAAGTGATAGCACATGCTAGCGAGGATCTAAATCAAGTGGAACATTCCTCTATTTCTGGTGGGTGTGCAAACTTGGACAACCACTTTGGAAATAAATGTAATGGTTTCTCAGAAACTGGGAATAGTTCTACCTCAATGTTCAGATATACCGAAAGGTGTTCCAACAGCCCACAAAATACTTGCTCAACTATGTTCATAGCAGCTTTATTTGTAATATCCAAATTTGGGAAACAACATAGAGATCCCTTAACCAAATAATGGATAAAGAAAACATGGTACGCCAGGGCAGTGTTGGTAATGCCTTTAATCCCAGCACTTGGAAGGCAGAGGCAGGCAGATTTCTGAGTTCGAGGCCAGCCTGGGCTACAGAGTGAGTTCCAAGACAGCCAGGGCTATACAGAAAAACCCTGTCTCGAAAAAAAAAGAAAAGAAAAAAAAAGAAAACATGCTACACAGTGGAATACTATTCCACTATTAAGAACAAAGACATCATGAATTTTCAGGCATATGGATGGAATTTAAAATATCATCCTGGCCGGGCGGTGGTGGCGCACGCCTTTAAGCCCAGCACTTGGGAAGCAGAGGCAGGTGGATTTCTGAGTTCGAGGCCAGCCTGGTCTACAAAGTAAGTTCCAGGACAGCCAGGGCTTCACAGAGAAACCCGTCTCGAAAAACCAAAAAAAAAAAAGAAAAAAAAAGAATATCATCCTGAGTGAGGTAACCCAGGCCCATTAGGACATGCGTGCTATATACTCACTTGTAATTCGCTATTAGCATAAGATACAAGACACAAGGACCAATCCCTAGCACTATTAATGATACCATCTTTTATCCTTGCAGAAGGGACTGTAGTATGGCTATCTTTTGAGAGACTCCACCAGTAGCAGACTCAGGCTAATGTAAACAGTCAAACAGTGAATGGAGCTTGGGGACTCCTATGGAACTAATGTGTGTATGTCTTTCATCTGTGCTGAGTGGAGCCGGTAGCTTGGTCAGCCTACAGTTTAAAGCAGGGTAGTGAAAACTCCTTGCTACTGAATTCCACAAGAAGACAACAATATCAACTAACCTGGACCCTTAGAACTCTCAGAGCCTGAACCACCAACCAACATGCATGGCCTGGAACTAGGACTCTTCACACATATGTAGCAGAAGTGCAGCTTAATCTTCATGTGGGTTCTGAACAACTGGAGTGGGGCTATCTTAAAAGCTGTTACCTCTGACTGGGATATGTTCTTCTAGCTGGGCTGCCCTTTCTGGCTTCAGTGTGAGAGGATGTGCCTAGCCTCAGAGAGACTTGACTTGTCAGGACTGGGAGATACACAGGGGTACCTCACTGGCTAAGAGGGGAAGGTGAGGGGGAATTGGGAAAGAATTGTGGAAGGGGTTACTGGATGGGGGCAATGAGTGGAATGTAAAGTGAATAAAAAATAAAAAAATTAGAGATAAAAGAAAAAATTAAATGCTTTACAATTTCATAAAACTAAAATACATACATGCATATTTGCCTTGAAAATAGTAAATTGCCTCTTGAAGCTCTTTAATATCTCTAAAGAATATGTAGTCCACACAATTATAATTGATTTCTGAAAAGGAACCATGGTAGAATTCCAATAAATTCTGAATATAAGGAGATCGGTGGATTACATTGTTGTTTACCTAAATGATTATAGGTTCTTCATATATTATGCAAATATTCTATATCAAATAGTCTCACCCTACTGTATGCACAGAATTAATTGGTAAACATAATAACTTCAGGGGGTCATAAAATTAGGAGCAACTGTATCTGTCAGTACTAATCTCTCCACTCTTTCTGTCAACTATGTGAATTCTAACATTTAAAATAAGGAACACAAAAAGGCACTATCTCATCAGTATGTGTGCCCTGGTGTCTGGTGCTATCCCCAAGGCAAAGCGCAGATTCAATCCATGTTTTCTTAAAGTACTCAAACTCAAATTACTTATCTTACATCGTCACTGTATTAGATATCATGATATGAGAAAAACATCATCTCAAAAATACTGAGAGCCCAGAGGTACAATGGAAATCCTATTCTAAAATACTAAAGTATAAACAGTGCCTATATATAGCCTTATCGTATAATTTTGTGTTACATTCTCAAATGAATATGAATGTAGTAAGTATTATCTGCAAATAGATAATACTTTTCAAATGTATTTTGACTTTCTCATTTTAAAGAAAAATAGTCAATACTATCCCATGCAAACTCCCCTTTGTTGATTACAATATTCTTTAATGGTCTCCATTATAGTTACACTCAGCTTATAGTTTCCCTGACAACATTATTTACTCCAGGACTATTTGCATTTCAAGAGAACACATCTGTAGCAGGCACTGCATGACACAAAGAAACAAATCACTGCATATTTAGAAGGAGACAGATATCTTTGTATGTATTTCCATATGGCCAAGACTTCAGGCAAATACGACAAAATTGGTTTTGTCACACTTCTCACATCCTCCTTTAAAACTGTTCCATCTTCGTGTAGTTATTTTGGAACTTCAAAGTGCTACAGGGCAGGAAGTCAGTCACTGACAGGGTATGTAAAAAATCTGATTGCTACCCTTCTCACCTTGCAGGGTTTGATTCCACTAAACATTGGGATACGATAAATACTTTCATTTTTCTATGTATGTGTGTGTTTAAATTTTTCATAGAATATATTAGATCGTATAAATATATTAGACCATATATTTTATCTTTTCCCAGTTCCTCCCATGTACTCACTCATCCTTTTCAATCAAATTTCATGTATTTTTTTCACTCTTTCAAAAACAAATAAAATCTACACACAAAAAATATTAAGTCCATTTTGTGTTCGCCAAATGCTCCTATGCATGAGGTCTGTTCTAGAGTGTGGTTGATAAACCTAGTGAGACTCCAGGGGAGAAGATTCAGCAGGTATCAATTCCAAGTAGCTTCTTCTGTCACAGTCACTATAGTTTATATGTGAGGCAGTCTTGTTTTACATATATATATATATATATACACATATATACATGTGTATATATGTGTATATACACATATATATAAAATACTTTTTTTTGACATTTTATGTATAAGACAATGCTGTCCTCTAGACTTTCATTTACCACTTGTAGAATTTATAATTTCTCTTCTTCCTCTTCTGCATAGATCCTAGTGTCTTGATGAGGGAAGTGTGGTAAAGATTTATTGCTGATGACTCTAACGTCTCAGACTGTCTGTATTTTGTCTAGTTTTGGGTCTCTGCTAGTTATCATTACTGCAACAAGCAGCTTGTCTATTCAGGTTTGAGTTATGGGTCAACAATATGATATTATGAGTTATTCAATTTTTGTATTTATGTAACAGAATAATAAAACTTGGTAAAATGCAGACTGTTATTGCCACTATGGAAATATTGCAGGAGTTCTCCCAAAAATCTAAAAATAGATCTTACTCTACTAGATTTAGATATATACTTGTGATGGTTTGAAGATGTTTATTCTATATGGACTGGCACTCTTAAGAGATGTGGCCTTTATGGAAGAAGTTTGTTACTTTGGTGTTCAGATTTGGAGATTTCCACCTATGCTCAGACTCTATCCAAAATGAAAGAGAGATTCCTCCTAGCTGCCTGAAAATGTCATTTTTTTCCTGGCTGCCTTTGCTCAAGATGTAGGACTCTTGGTTATTACTCTAGCACAGAGTCTGCCTACCCACTGGTATGCTTCATACTATGATGATAATGGACTGAAGTTCTGAAACTGTAAACCACTTCCAATTAAATGTTGTTCTTTATAAAACTTACCTTGGTCATGGTGTCTCCTCATAACAATATAACTCTAAGAAAATATGCAAAGGAATATACATCTTACTACAAAAATATTTTCCTATCAATGATAATTGCTACTATATTCATAATTTTCAGAAACTGGAAACATCCTAGATGCCCATCAAGTGATGAAAGAATAATAAAACATGCATTTTAGAAGTACATTTTACAAGTAAAAATAACCAATTTGATAAATTACCATGAAGCATGCATTAATTCTCCATAAGTATTTTGAGAACTTTAGTATGATATATTGGTGAATCTTCATAATTCCTTTATAATGTAGCTTGCAATATTCTACATTTAATATTTCACTGGAATCAAAGATAAGTTACTGTCCAGGCAATGCAAATAAGTATTTTGTCCATTCTGAGCTGGGATCCATATGCTTGTTATCAGAACACATGAGCTTCATATCCAGTGTAGACAGAATTCACCAGTATATGGCTTACTTCTCAATTTCCCTAACTATTTACTTTCATTATGCCAGCTGTAAACCTCTGTGTCTGGATAGAATTGACCCCTAGAATCAATCTCTTTAAAATATTATTAAACTTGTTTTGCTTCCCTGTATCAATGAAATTTAAACCCTTCGCTCTTCCAGCATACCTCTAGTCCATCTGCACTCCTATGAACTTGAATACCACTGAACTCCAGCAATCTCTTTGTCTTTTCACACTTTTATTTGATCCATTGCCCATCATTCATTTTATATTAGAAAATACTTTCTCAGGTGTCATTCTCTTTTTATTTCTGTGACCATATTGCATATTCTATGGTCTAGCTAACAAACAACTTATGTTAATAGCTTTTAATATAATTTTTGGCCTCTAAGAAGAGGTCGTTTCTCCCCTCCCCTCAGGAAATTATTTCTTGGTAATTCTCCATGAACAGTATAAATTCTTCAAGTCAGTATCTGTAGAAGGCTTGTAGTCATTGTGCTCACAGATAATCATGAGGGAAACAAGGAATGTTGACAGTGTTGTATCTTCAAAGGGAGAGGTGTATAACCTGCTTTGTGTCCAGAAGGCTGGGAGCAGATGTGGTTATTAGCTTGGTGACTGGTGACCTCTGTGATTTTTGTGTGGTCATGGCACAGTGACTCCCTTTATCTTAAGCTTGTTTGGCTCTGTCAATCTATAGTTCAGACCTTTAATCCTAGCTCATTTATCTTGAGCCTATTTCCTTCATTAATCTATAAACCTATCTTTATGGAAGAGTCACCTATAGTTAAAGGGTATGTATCTTTATGTAAGATGTCACTTGTATTTTGTAAGTATTTTGTTACGGTCACATCTTGAGCTTTATTATGTACATGAATTGAATTAATTATTAGTAGTAAACATTTGTTTTTTTCTAAATTGTACTGTGGTTAAATATGTCTAAAATCAACTACCCAATGTCAGAATCTCAAAGTTTGAACTAACACTGGCTACTGAGCCATGTTGAACAGACTTTCTTGTTCCTCTCATGTATATATATATATGTATATATATATATATATATATACATGTGTGTATGTATATATACATATATATACATATATATGCATATATATGCATATATATGTACAGTATATACATATATACTGCACATATACACATCTGGCTAGAGTGCTTGCAGAGACTCTGGCAAGTATCTTAACAATATGGTAGCAGAGTAACGTACATAAAGGATAGTTGCGGAAACAATAGTAAAAGTGTTCGAGTGATTTAAGGGTAAGTGTTTAGTTCCTCATTGAAAGTCTGGCAGAATTCTGGGCTGATCCATCCTCACTTGGTGCTTGATATTGTTTGTTTGGTTGGTTGGTTGTTGGTTTTTGTGTGTGTGATTTTAGGATATAATTATAGTACTTCAACTCCATGTACACAAATATTCAGAAACAGAATTTTATATTAATACATTTTCATTTTAATATATTAGAAATCTAACAGTCTTTGATTATATATATATGTATGTATACATATATATATGATTTCTTAAAATCTAGCATATAAAATTTTACTCCTATCTTATAAATTAGAATATATTGCAATGTAAATGGCCCAAAATAATGTGAAGTATCTCAAATCCTACCATGATTGACATTATGTTTTGGACAACATCCGCGTAACTGGTGGATTGAGCCTCCTGGGTCCTGTTGCTTGATAGGTAATACTACATTCTGCAGTTCATTGACCCTATATTGATATGAAGATTGCCTTTTGTCTGTGAGGAATCATCAACGTTACCCAGCAAGAGTACCAATGACCCTAGATATAGGTAGCCTATCCTATGAAGCAGTGAGTATCCTTGACTATATTTCTTCCTTTTGATATGTAGTATAAATACTACTAAGAAAAACATCCTACCAGAAATATTGTATCTATGCCTAGGTACTCCTTGCTGATTAAAGCCATAAGATAAATTACCAGTGCTGTGAATATTGCAACATTCCTCTGCAAGGAATGTAGGTGATATTGTTTCTGAAACCATAACTGTCTCAAAGTGATGTTGTATTACATAGGGAAGTACTTACCATAACAACACATCACCAGGACATGTTAGCAACATATTCTATGACACAACTTTATAGACCTGTAAACTGTACATTATATAGTTAATAAAAATAATAATAATAATAGTAATAAATAATTAATTATTTGAGAATGCCATAGAATATATTGTGGTTCTATTCCCCCTTACCAAATTCTGCCATATTTTCCTCTACACCCTCATCTCCCTACCCATTAACATTACTCCTGTTACTTCTTTGTCTCATTGTTTATACTAAGGTAAGGTTTTACCTCAAGTACATCTAAGAGACATTATGCTACAGACTAAGAGAAATTTGCTAGATTAAAGCTCACTATATCATTTATAAATCAAATCACATTTTGCTAAATATTTTTCTATGATAGGTTCTTGATGGATGAACAAGAGAGTATAACATAATATAGCCTCATCACAGAATTTTTTGTTCATGTATATATTTTATAAAATTCTCCATGAAATATAATATTAAGGTAATAAGAATATTCTATTTAATTCATTTTATACTATATTTATTTTACATGAAATATTATTATGTGTGCACTAGGTATTTGCTATTGTATTACATTGGTTTGTTGATAGAGTTGATATGATTTCTAAACATATTTATGGCTTTCTATGAAATATAGTTGATTGGTGATTTATTCTACTTAAATTAATCTTCTAAAGTATTATGATCAATTTATCATTCTCCCATGAATAAAGGGGTTTAGGATTCCATTCTGCATGTTATACCCACCCATGATAAGATGTTTAGAATATACTTTGATTTTTCTACAGAGTTTAGGAATTTTTCTGTCCTTCCTTATTTTTTCTAAGCACACACATCCATAAAGTGTTCATGTTAATATTTACATATTACAACACACAAATAACAGATGCAAATGTATCTGATATGCTTAAGTACAATAATGTTTTATTTATTTCTATGATAATTGATGTGATCTTACACATCAAGAGAAGACAAAAATAATTATTTAATGTGATTTTCCTATTAAATTTATGTGGTTAAAAGATTGTAGTTTTGCAATGCACTTAACGTATCACCCTTTGTTATAGTGTGTGTTTTCTGTGCCAATTTGAGAGCACATAATTTGTTAGGTTGGACTTTTCTTCATTGAAGAAGACTTGGTTCTTTGATTCCATGCTATTCTGAAAGGCCTGTGATGCTGCCTTCCGACAGATGCCCATTTATAAGATGCATCTGTTTGCATGTCTCATCTGCCAGTTGGCCTTGAATAAACTATCTGGCAGTGTGAATAATCTCAGACTGCTTTCCAGTTAACTGCAGCCAAAGTTCACTGGCATCTAAATCTTCTGTCTCATAACTCTAAGGGAACCAAAGGAACTGGGGAAGCCTATAGACATATTGGCTTCAGTGAAGTATATCAGCATTCTATAAAAGTGAAGAAATATGGTATAGCAAACATAAATAGTACTATGTGAACAGGAGATAGTAGCAAAAATATTAATTCAGACTAATATGTGTAGGCATCAGCATATGTGTATGAGTATTATAAAAGCCCTGTCCATGACTTTGAGGAAGAAGCCGAATGCATATGATGAACAAGGAAGGCAGAAGTATAATCAGCCTCCAAGACTGCTCAGACTGGGACAGGTGCTGTTTTTCTAGAGAGATGTCAGGGTAAGTCCCCCATAACGGTTGGGTCAGTAGTCTACAGTTTGAGCTCTGCCTCATCTTCTGTTCTGCTGAAGAGCCAGAAAGGATTGAGCTGTAATACAATCCAAGGTTATTTTGACTATCCCATTGGCAGAAACAATCTATGCACTATTTCAGGCAGATGGGTATTTAACTTACTCATCAAGATTCTGAATAAGAAAAGTCTTTATTCTCTTTCTTTCTTTATTATTAGATATTGTCTTTATTTACATGTCAAATGATATCTCCTTTCCTGGTTTCCCTTATGAAAAAAAAATCCAGTTCCTTCCCTGCCCTGGCATTCCCCTACACTGGGGCATAGAACCTTCACAAGACCAAAGGCCTCTCCTCCCATTGATGACCAACTAGGCCATCCTCTGCTATACTATGCTGCTGGAGCCATTAGTCCCACCATGTGTACTCTTTGGTTGGTGGTTAGTCCCTGGAAGCTCTGAGGGTTTATTCTCTTATTTACCAAAGTTGCCTACAAATGCTTTAATCAATAAATACCTGCCTCTGCATTTCAAGGATATAAAGCAACAGTCATTCAATGAAATCTAGTTGAAATCTTCTTCACTCACTTATTTGTGATCTAGATGAGACTGTATCTACCAACTACATTTGGGAACATTGAACACAAAAGCTAACTAACAGATTTCAAGATCTTAGCTGTACTTGCCCTCTTAAATTTCAGATGCATTTTCAAACATTCAGCAAGTCTTATCTCAGTTGAAGATTTGCAATAGTGCTTGTCATTTGATGCAATAATAAGTATCTTGTAGACAATTAGCAAGCACTATCAGAGAAAACAGTATTAGCACACTGATAAGTCCTTAAACATAGAGGCAGACATCCTTTTGTCCTGTCTCCTGGCCTCTTTACTGGGACTTGAAGGGAGAAGTAAGAGAAATGAGATATTGTCTTTTTTTTTTTTTTGAGTTAAGAAACAAGAAGGTTGTGTAATAGCAATTGACAATCTTCCACTGCTAGAATATTGAACTGAAGTTAGTTTTTAAATATCACTGAGAAGAGAAACTACAGATTGTTCTATCATCTATCTATCTGTCTGTCTGTCTATTTGTCTATCATCATTATCTATCAATCTATCATCTACCTATCTATCATCTACTTATCATCTGACATTATCATCATTAGTTTTGATTATTATTAGTAGTCATGAAAACAGATAATTGTGTATTTGTGTAAACTCCAGAGATGGACCAGAAAATATTTGAGAACTTGGCAAAATTTGAAACTGAAAAAATTTACCTGTTAAAATAGTACTGAAATGAATGTTGTTTGTACAATTTATTTTGGTGGAGTTGCTTAAACTCAAAATTCACTTACTTTTCTTGAGTCCAATGATGAAAGATAGAGTTGCATTTTTAGTGTACTTTTAAATTTGTTAATTTATGAAAAAAATTAACAATACATGTTTTTAAATGCCTATGATCTTTTACTAAGGACATGACATCATGAGGAAGGGAAATTAGGAATTTCCAAAACTCACCCTACACTAACATAGGAATCTGGTGTCTTAAAAATAGAAAAACTAATTAGACACACACATATACCCCCAGAGAATGAGAGAGAAAGGCGGGGTGCATGAGAGAAATGAGAAAAATAGAATCAGGAAGATGTTATCAATTATTACCAATGTTTTGTTTTATTTTTTGTGAAATTAATATACTTTTTAATTAAAATGATTTTTATCATATAGTATATTCTAATTATAGTTTCTCCTGATTCTACTATTCCCAGTCTCTCTCCACCTCTACTCCCCTCTAGATCTCTCTTTAGTGTTTACACTATAACAAAGAATGCCTATTTCTAATGAAGTGTACTTTTAAGACTTTTTATTTTAAAACTTATTCTGCTACTGGGAAGTAAAAGTTCTACAGTTAGGAACAGATACTGTTTTTTTTTTCCACAAAGTACAGAAACTTTACAAGGAGCTCACAATCACCTACATTCCCAGTTCTAGGGAACAAAATGTCTTCTGTTCAACTATGTGGGTCCTGAATTCTTATATACATACCCTTCCATACACATTCTACATAATTGAGCATAATAAACAGAAATATTTAGAAGATACTTTATTTTTAAATATGTGAAAAGGTGAATATATGTATGGACATAAACACTTGATAGCAGCTGCCCACAGAGACTAGAGGTAGAATTACAGGTAATTGTGAGATGGCTTAATTGGGTATTGGGACCAAAACACTAATTTTCTTCTAGAGCAGTGAGTTCACTTTAAATATTAAGCCATCTCTTCAGTCCCAATCAAATTTACCCAGTGTCAAATCAAAACTACCCAGTGTAATTAAACATACAACTTTTTTTTAACACAAAAATTGAATATCTACAATTTTCTAATGCTCAGTGTCCCTACAAAATAAGCACAACTTAGAGACTTTAATAATGACAAAAATAATGAAAGTTGAATTCTGTAACATGGAAAAATAAAGACTGAAGACCAACAGACCATCAGAGACCTTATATCTTCTTATCTTCTAGAATTAGCAAAGCATGTATTAACCTTTGATTCTTTGTCAATTAGCTAGACCTGAAAAAAAGGGGAGATAAAACAGGACATGTGGAAGAAGATTTCTTCAAGACATACTAGCAACCCACACAGTATGGGAAGTGATCTTAAGCTTTACTACAGAGCAATTGTGATAAAAATGGCATGGTATTGTTACAGTTACTGGCAGGTGGATCAATGGAATAGAATTGTAGATCTCTAGTTAGATACGTGAGTAAATAAAACAGCAGAGAGGCCCTCAATGATATCCCTAACTCAACCCTCATCCCCTTTGATTTTATGAACTTTGGCATTCCCTCTCATAACCAGATACTTGGGTGCAGAGATAGAGCCTTCAAAATGCACCACCAATGTGAGACTTACAGATTTGTGACCCATTGTCAAGCTTGCATTCTACAATCAAATGAAAAGTAATTATCCAGCCTATTACATACATTCTACCATTGAGGTCTGAGTTAGCTGAGATCAGTAAAACTTTAGTAGTATGATTCACAACAGCAAAGATACAAAACAAGCCTTATGACCACTAGGAGGCAAATGAAAAAACACATGCACACACATGCACACACATGCATGCACACCCACACACACACACACACACACACACACACTCAACTTTGTAGATTAGATATAAGTGCTGAGGTAGATTTAAACAGAGATAGATAGGTATAGATATATAAATGTTGCTTGTGTGTTTTCTTTTAGACATGTAGAACTAAATTTTGAAATACATAAAAACAATAGGAAATAATCTAACCAAAGACTGAGAGAGAAGGATGGGTTACAATACAACTATATAGGATCATATATGATTAAAAACTCATAAGTAAGATAAATAATGTGGAAATACATTTGTACAGTGACTGTTAAATGACAGGAAGGAAACTAAGCAAGCAAGCATACAAGAAGGAAAGAAAGAAAGGAGAGAGCTGGTCTCCCAGAAATGCTCACACCCAGGCTCAGAGGCGAAATCATCATTTCCTCATTAATAACTGTCCAAAACTGGAACATTTGAGAGTACATAAGGCACAGGAACAATGGAGAAACTGGGACAAGATTCTTTCAGTGTCCACCTGCAACCAGGACCTGGAGCTATTCCACAGCTCCCTGTACACAGGTCCCCCCAAAAGAGAGCTGGTTCCCAAGGGGTGCTGACACAGGCTTACAGGCCCACAGGAGGGACAAGCTCCAGAAAGAGACAGCAAGAACATCTAACACCAGAGATAGCCAGATGGCTAAAAGCAGCACAAGAATCTTACCAACAGAAACCAAGGCTACTTGGAATCATCAGAACCCAGTTCTTTGACCACAGCAAGTTCTGGATACCACAACACACCAGAAAAGCAAGATTTGTGTTTAATAACACATCTCATGATGCTGACGGAGAACTTTAAGAAGGACATAAATAATCCCCTTAAAGAAATACTGGAACACACAGGTAAATAGGTAGAAGCTTTTAAAGAGGAAACACTAAAATTCCATAAAGAAATACAGGAAAATACAAGCAAACATGTGAAGTAATTGAACAAAACCACCCAGGATCTAAAAATGACAGTAGACACAATAAAGAAATCAGAAAGAGAGACCATTCAGGAGACAGAAAACCTAGGAAAGAAGTGAGGAGTCGTAGATGCAAGCATCACCAACAGAATACAAGAGATAGAAGAGATAATCTCAGGTGCAGAAGATATCATAAAAAACATTGATACAACAGTCAAAGAAAATGCAAATTGTAAAAAGCTCCTAACCCAAAACATTCAAGAAATCCAGGGCACAATAAGAAGACCAAACCTAAGGATTATAGGTATAGAGGAGAGTGAAGATTCCCAACTTCAAGGGCCAGTAAATATCATCAACAAAATTATAGAAGATAACTTCCATAACCTAAAAAATGAGATGCACATTTACATACAAGAAGCCTATAGAACTCCAAATAGATTGGACCAGAAAAGAAATTCCTCCTGTTACATAATAATCAAAACACCAAATGCACAAAACAAAGAAAGAATATTAAAAGCAGTAAGGGAAAAAGTCAGGTAACATATAAAGGCAGATTTATCAGAATTACACCAGACTATTAAAGCCAGAAGTTCTGGGACAGACCTCATACAGACCCTAATAGAACAGAAATGCTAGCCCAGGTTACTATACCGAGCAAAACTCTCAATTACCATAGATTGAGAGACCAAGATATTCTAAGACAAGAACAAATTTGCACAATATCTTTTCACAAATCCAGCACAACGAAAAACTCCAATACAAGGAGGGAAACTACACCCTAGAAAAAACAAGAAAATAATCTTCTTTTAACAAACCAAAAAGAATATAGCCATATAAACATAATTTCACCTCTAAAAACAAAAATAACATGAAGCAATATTACTATTCCTTGACATCAGTTAATATCAATAAACACAATTCCCCAATAAAAAGACATAGACTAACAGACTAGAAACATAAACAGGACCCAATATGTTGCTGCATACAGGAAATCCACCTCAATGACAAAGACAGATACTACTTCACAGTAAATGGCTGGAAAACAAATTTCCACACAAATGGTCCCAAGAAACAAGCTGGAGTAGTCTTCTTATATCGAATAAAATCGACATGCAACCTATAGCCATTAAAACAGATAATAAAAGATCCTTCGTACTCATCATAGGAAAAATGTACCAAAGAGAATTCTTTTCTTTTTTTTTTTAGATATTTTCTTTATTTACATGTAAATTTCTCCTTTCCCAGTTTCCCCTCCAAAAAACAAACAAACAAACAAAAACAACAGGAACCAACCCCCATTGCCTCCCCCCTCCCCATGCCTGCCACCCCACCCTCTCCCTCTTATTGGCCCTGGCATTCCCTTACACTGGGGCACAGGGCTGAGGTCAAAGAGAACTCTTAATTCTGAACATTTAGTGGGAGATTTCAACACCACACTAATTAGTGACCACACTGTCATTAATGGACAGATCATGGAAACAGAAATTAAACAGAGACACATTGAAACTAATAGAAGTTATGAACCAAATGGATTTAACAGATATCTATAGAACATTTTATCCTAAAACAAAAGAATATACTTTCTTTTCAGTACTCATGGTACCTTCTCCAAAACTGACCATATAATCAGTCACAAATCAGGTCTCAACAGATATAGGAAGATTGAAGTAATCCCAAGTAGCCTATCAGATCACCATGGACTAAGGCTGTTCTTCAATAACAACAAAAACAATAGAAAGCACACATACATGTGGAAGCTGAACAACACTACTCAATGATAATTTGGTCAAGGATGAAATGAAGAAAGAAATTAAAGACTTCTTATAATTTAATAAAAATGAAGCCACAACATACCCAAACTTATGGGACAGAATAAAAGCAGTGCTAAGAGGCAAACTCTTAGCTCTGAGTGGCTCTACGGAGAAACTGGAGAGAGCATACACTAGCAGTTTGACAGCACATCCGAAAGCTTAGAACAAAAAGAAGCAAATATACCCAAAAGGACTAAATGGCAGGAAATAATCAAATTCAGGGCTGAAATCCACCAAGTAGAAACAAAAAGAAGTATACAAATAGTCAACAAAACCAGGAGCTGGTTCTTTGAGAAAATCAACAACATAGATAATCCCTTAGCCAGACTAACCAGAGAGCACAGAAAGAGTATCCAAATCAACAAAATCAGAAATGAAAAGGGAGACATAACAACAGAAATCCAAAAAAAAGCATCACATCCTACTACAAAAGACTATACTCAACAAAACTGGAAAATCTGATGAAATGAATAATTTTCTAGACAGAGAACAGGTACTAAAGTTAAATCAAGATCAAATAATGATCTGAACAGTCCAATAACCACTAAAGAAATAGAAGCAGTCGTTAATAGTCTCCCAACCAAAAAAAGCCCGGACCAGATAGTTTTTATGCAGAGTTATATCAGACCTTCAAAGCAGACCTAATACCAATACTCTTCAAACTATCCCACAAAATAGAAATAGAAAGAACACTACCCAGATCGTTCTATGAAGCCACAATCCCACTGATACCTAAACCACACAAAGACCCATCAAAGAGAACTTCAGACTAATTTCCCTTATGATGATGTAAAACTACTTAATAAAATTCTAGCAAATGGAATCAAAGAACATGTCAAAAAGATCATCCACCCTGATCAAGTAAGCTTCATGCAAAGGATACCAGGATGGTTCAATATACAGAAATCCATCAATATAATCCACTATATAAACAAGTTATTTTAAAAAACACATGATCACTTCATTAGATGCTGAGAAAGCATTTGTCAAAATCCAACACCACTTCATGATAAAAGTCTTGGAATGATTGGGGTTCAAGATCCATACCTAAACATAGTAAAAGCAGTATACAGCAAACCACTAGTAAATATCAAACTAAATGGAGATAAACTTCAAGCAATCCCACTAAAATCAGGACTAAACAAGGTTGCCCACTCTCTCCCTACCTATTCAATATAATACTTGAAGTCCTAGGCAGAGCAATTAAACAACAAAAGGAGGTCAAAGGGATATAAATTGGAAAGGAAGAAATCAAAATATCACTATTTACAGATGATATGATAGTATACTTAAGTGACCAAAAAAAAAAAAAAAACTCCACCAGAGAACTCCTAAACCTGATAAACAACTTCAGCAAAGTACCTGGATATAAAATTAACCTAAACAAATCAGTGGCCTTCCATATTCAAAGGATAAACCAGCTGAGAAAGAAATTAAGAAAACAACACCCATCAAAATACTCACAAATAATATAAAATACCTTGGTGTGACTCTAACTAAGCAAGTGAAAGGTCTATGTGACAAGAACTTCAAGTCTCTGATGAAAGAAATTGAAGATTTCAGATGGAAAGAGCTCCCATGCTCATGAATTGGCAGGATTAATATAGACAAAAATGGCCATCCTGCCAAAAGCATTCTACAGATTCAATGAAATCTCCATCAAAATTCCAACTCAATTTTTAATAGAGTTAGAAAGAGCAATTTGCAAATTCATCTAAACAAAAAACCCAGGATAGCGAAAACCTCTCAATAATAAAAGAACTTCTGGTGGAATCACCATCCCTGACCTCAAGCTGTACTACAGAGCAATTGTGATAAAAACTGCATGGTATTGGTACAATGACAGGCAGGTAGATCAATGGAATAGAATTGAAGACCCAGAAATGAACTCACACACCTAAGGTCACTTGATCTTTAACAAAGGAGCTAAAACCACCCAGTGGAAAAAAGATAGCATTCTCAACAAATGGTGCTCCCTCAACTGGCTGTTATCATGTAGAAGAATGCAAATTGAAACATTCTTATCAACCTTCAGAAACAGAAATAATAACTTTTCTTTTTTCTTTTTTATCACCCAAATCTATTATTGCCTTTGTTGATAAACACTTTAATTGAGATATTAAAATATAAATATATATTAAAGAGTTTTAATAGCAAGCATTAATTTATACAGGAACAACAACAACCAAAAAATAAAAATAAAAAAAGAAACAGCAGCAATTTGATTAATGGTATAGAATTTAGCTCTCAGCCCAAGGAATTCAAATTAGCTAACAAGAAAAAGATACAAGGTTCGTGATAGAAATATTTATCCAAGAAAGTTTTAGAGTTCTTAACATTGAATTATTTAAGTATAAGTTACAGGTATGAGCACATATGAAATTTTAAGACTTTATACTTCTCGTAATATTAGTTTTATATGGAACTTACAAACAGCTTGTAAGTAAGAGCAGAATTTATAGTAAAACAGAAAATAAGGCTACTATGTGCCTTAAAACTTTGTATCATACAAAATGAACACATATTAACAGTATTATTGATTCAACTTCTGTAACACATTTTATGGAGTTGTGGCAATTGTAAATACATACTGATTTCCATGTTAACAGTTCTTATACTCATTGAAGAAAGTTTAATTTAATTATACTATGTATGTGCAAACTTTCTTTCCCAAGCAAGTTCATTGCCCTTCTCAGTTACATGCCTTCCACAGCTGTCAGAATGACCTTTATAAAATACAAACTAATCATGTCACACCCCAGCTAAAAATCCACCAAGAGTTCCCCACAGGCTCCCAGATAAAGTTCACGCTCTGTAGCTTTGCCACCAGATAGTTCACAGTCTAGCCCTTGATGTCTGCCCTTTGCTGGCAACACAACCAGAACAAAATAGAAAACTTGCTGTGTTGTGCTTGGCATTTGCACTAAATATCTCTCAGACTTTCTGTGGCTGCTTCTCTGCAGATGCCATCTTTGTTTCCATGCTCCTCAACCTTTGTTCTGCTGTTTCACCTGGATGTTGATTTAGCATCCTAACCTTTTGAATTTTAATGTTTTCTTCTTAAAGCACTTCTCAGTGTTCTCTGCTTAGGTTTCTAGTTTCCTCTTTTGAGATACTTCTGTTGTTCACTAGCCTAGTGTAACCCCCTACTGGCCTTCTTCCCTTCAGATCTGAGGCTGACTGTGCCTTGCCTTCCTCATTACCTCAGCTCTAGCTTCACCTCACCTCTTACAACTTGTAAATTTTAAATTATTGTTTCCACTTTTCAAATCTTTTAACAATACTTGTTCTAGGCCTTGTTTCTTCTGTTTTCCTCATTTTTTGCACAATAATAATTTTCTTGTGGAATGTGGGTTGTTCTTCCTGTATTCCAGACTTCGTCACTAATAACCATTTACCAGAGAGTGCATACCGTGTTTGTTCTTTTGTGATTGGGTTACCTCACTCA